>NC_084592.1:47150295-47265295 GCF_033807715.1 Cololabis saira | reverse complement strand
TCTCCTCCTGGTCTTGGTTTCTCCGTGTTTATAAGAACTTCCTGGACTCAAAAGACCAGGATTCCTTGTGAACAGAACATGAGCAGAAAACAAATTCCTGTTCCGTTTGATGGGGAAATCCTGTTAGTTTAAACATGACCAAATATTCAGTTAGAAAAGGAGTAACCCAGGGCTCATATTGGGGTTTTAAAAAAACGGAATATGAGCAAATTCAGGTTATTCAAAGGGGTTATTGGTGTTTACAACCGCGTTATTGCTAATATTCCGGTTAGAAAAGGGTTTTTGATGCATGGAAACATAGTCATTGAAATAGACTGGTTTCTGGTGGTTTAAATGCAGAATCTACAGCCGTGAACAGATCACACCCACCTGGGGACGGAGCTAACGGAGCTAACGGAGCTGCTGCGGCGCGTTAATAACAACATGCCGAGTATTCCCCCCGAGTGATGCAGGCGGTGGATCTGTAATCTCAGGTGCAGGTCGGTAACTGAGCTCCCGCTGAGGAGAAGAGCCGGATTCTGCTCACAATCAGGGAGTTTAATTCAGCTTTCTCAGCCCTGACGAGGAAACGGGAGCGTCGGCTCTTCCTGTCGGTCCGTCACCGGTGCAGAGCAGCCAGAGCGTCCAGCGACTCAAACACACGTTTTTATAATACAGGCCCGGTTCTACCGGGGTGCATAAGCACTGCATCCTCAGTTTATGTGTTTGCATGCTCAGTTGAAAAAACGAGAAGAAAACGGACAAGGGCGCGTTAGTGTACGTCACTCATCAGCGTCCAGGGTGCAGTTTCCTGCACCAGCAAGACGCTGCTCTCTGCTGCTCCGTTAACACAAAATCATCCCCCTGAAATAAAAACGGTCCAAATCATCCCCCCCTGAAATAAAAACGGTCCAAATCATCCCCCCCTGAAATAAAAACGGTCCAAATCATCCCCCCCTGAAATAAAAACGGTCCAAATCATCCCCCCTGAAATAAAAACAGTCCAAATCATCCCCCCTGAAATAAAAACGGTCCAAATCATCCCCCCTGAAATAAAAACGGTCCAAATCATCCCCCCCTGAAATAAAAACGGTCCAAATCATCCCCCCCTGAAATAAAAACGGTCCAAATCATCCCCCCCTGAAATAAAAACGGTCCAAATCATCCCCCCCTGAAATAAAAACGGTCCAAATCATCCCCCCTGAAATAAAAACGGTCCAAATCATCCCCCCCTGAAATGAAAAAGGTCCAAATCATCCCCCCTGAAATAAAAACGGTCCAAATCATCCCCCCTGAAATAAAAACGGTCCAAATCATCCCCCCCTGAAATGAAAAAGGTCCAAATCATCCCCCCTGAAATAAAAACGGTCCAAATCATCCCCCCCTGAAATAAAAACGGTCCAAATCACCCCCCCCCGAAATAAAAACGGTCCAAGTCATCCCCCCTGAAATAAAAACGGTCCAAATCATCCCCCCCTGAAATAAAAACGGTCCAAATCATCCCCCCCTGAAATAAAAACAGTCCAAATCATCCCCCCTGAAATAAAAACGGTCCAAATCACCCCCCCCTGAAATAAAAACGGTCCAAATCATCCCCCCTGAAATAAAAACGGTCCAAATCATCCCCCCTGAAATAAAAACGGTCCAAATCATCCCCCCCTGAAATAAAAACGGTCCAAATCATCCCCCCCCCCTGAAATAAAAACGGTCCAAATCATCCCCCCTGAAATAAAAACGGTCCAAATCATCCCCCCCTGAAATAAAAACGGTCCAAATCATCCCCCCTGAAATAAAAACAGTCCAAATCATCCCCCCTGAAATAAAAACGGTCCAAATCATCCCCCCTGTAAAACTGCCATCCCTCCTTTCCATCCCTTATGTCATTTCATCAATGAATGTGGTTTTACTGCTATTTCAACATTTAGAGTCATCACCAGAAAAATAACACCAGAAAAATAACTTATTTGACAATTTTCACCTGTTTCAAGTAAATTTTCACTTGTAATAAGTAGAAAAATCTGCCAGTGGAACAAGATTTATCTTCTCATTACAAGCAAAAAAATCTTGTTTCACCAAAAGTCGAAATGTCGAGATTAAAAAGGAAAGGAAAAAGGAAGAAAAAAGAAAAAAAGAGAAAAAAAGGAAAAAGAGAAGAAAAAAGAAAAAAAGGAAAAAGAGAAGAAAAAAGGAAAAGAAGAAGAAAAAGAAAAAAAATAAATAAAAAGAAAAAGGAAAAAAAAGGTCAAACTTTTTTGAAAAAGCTCCAGGAGCCACTAGGGCGGCGCTAAAGAGCCGAATGCAGCTCTAGAGCTGCGGTTTGAAGACCCTCGTTGTGGGGTCTCTCTCCTCCCTCCATCATTGTGGGGTCTCTCTCCTCCCTCCATCATTGTGGGGTCTCTCTCCTCCCTCCATCGTTCTGGGGTCTCTCTCCTCCCTCCATCATTGTTGGGTCTCTCTCCTCCCTCCATCATTGTGGGGTCTCTCTCCTCCCTCCATCATTGTGGGGTCTCTCTCCTCCCTCCATCGTTGTGGGGTCTTTCTCCTCCATCCCTCCATTGTTGTGGGGTCTCTCTCCTCCCTCCATCCCTCCATCCCTCCATCGTTGTGGGGTCTCTCTCCTCCCTCCATCATTGTGGGGTCTCTCTCCTCCCTCCATCCCTCCATCGTTGTGGGGTCTCTCTCCTCCCTCCATCCCTCCATCCCTCCATCGTTGTGGGGTCGGTGCCCAGATCCAGCTCTGGTATTTCCTCCGCGCTAGCTAACGTAGCTCTGGTATTTCCTCCGCGCTAGCTAACGTGCAGCTCGGCACTCGTCCGCTCCGACTCGGGCAGACGATCAAAGACCCGACGAGGCTCCGCGGAGCTAAAAATACAATCCGGGACAGATATTAGAGCAGCTTTTAACAAAGACAGCCGTGTCTCGCAGTGTTTATTTAGTTTATCTGGGACTTATATGCTGTTGCAGGTTTTTCTCTTAACTCTGCACTTTGGAGCAGCTTCCTGTAAACCTGGAGACGCTCCGGCCAACGCACACGCTCCATGGTTCATTTCTGCTTCATTTCTGCTTCATTTCTGGTGCTGTTTAAACCTCCAGCAGAAAGGCTCCTAGAATATTTGACATGAGAGAAAGTTAGTTATGTTCTTATCTTTTCTTCTTGGAGATATTTCACCTATCAGACCCTCGTTCTTTAATCCACCTACTACATATTTCTAAAGACGTTATAGTTGGTTATGACCTCATCAAGACCCAATATTTTCCTTCTATTCAAACGTTTAAGGGTCACCAGGATGATTGACAGTTTATATCAACAATAAGATTATACCCTCTAGTATAAATACATTATAGATGTATTATTAGCTTCATAATCCACCAGGTTTGGTGTGAAGCACTTTAGGATCAAAGATTCTATTCCTTGTGTTAAGTTATG
The DNA here is from genome assembly GCF_033807715.1 of Cololabis saira. NCBI lineage: Eukaryota > Metazoa > Chordata > Actinopteri > Beloniformes > Belonidae > Cololabis > Cololabis saira. The sequence continues at coordinate 47,261,889 of NC_084592.1, read as the reverse complement.
TTATTATATAGAGTTGTACTTTACTGCACTTAATTGTTCTATGTTGAATTGTCTTGTATATTGTTCTGTTTTTTTGTTTTTGACCATGTATTCTCTGCCACAGATGTCAAAAAGAACAATAAAGGACAATAAATTGAAACTAACTAACTAACTAACTAATAAGATTAGGCTTCAACTCCTCATTGCTTGTAATAATAATAATAATAATAATTAAAGCTGCAAGCAGCGATGAACGGCCACCGTCCCCCATAAGCATATCAGTAATGACACCACCCACGACTCTCTATGTCAAACCATTCAAAAGTTATAGCAGAGAAATAGGAAGAACCAATCAGAAGAAGGGGCGGGGCTAATTTTCACCAATTATGGTCAAGGACTCAATACCGAGTCCGATGACACCACCCACGACTCTTTATGTTAAACCATTAAAATGTTATGGCAGAGAAAAGTATTCTAGGGGGCGCTGTTGAGCCGTTAGGCCACGCCCATTAATGCAAACCATGAAATATCAAATTTATCGCCAGGCCTGGTTTGGTGCAAAATTTGGTGACTTTTGGGGAACTATCAAATATGGACCAATCAGATGAAGGGGAGGCGCGCGTTTTGGCGTCTAGCGTCGCCACGATAACACTTTTGAAAGAGAAAAGTAATGCGTGTAGTCGCAGGATGGAGACGCATATTTTGATGTATAACACATCTGGGTTCACAATACGGTACGGGCTGAATTAACTCTCGAAGGAATGGCATATATTGCTCCAAAATTACGCAATTAATTCAGAATGTTCAAAATGGCCGACTTCCTGTTGGGTTTCGGCCATGGCGCCAAGAGACTTTTCTTTAAGCTGTGACATGATACAGGTGTGTACCGATTTTGGTTCATGTACGTCAAACCATATTGTGGGGCTTGAGGCGCAAAACTTTTTTCTGTCTGAACCAATCAGATGAAGGGTGGGCGCGCTTTTTGGCATCTTGAGCAGGACCAGGACCATAAGGGGGGACCCTCCTGCCGAAGGCCAGACTGGGGGAGTCGGGGAAGTCAGCGGCACAGCAGGCAGGTGGAAGCAGCAGCGGGATGACCGGGCCGTTACCCTGACCGGGCCGTTACTCTGACCGGGCCGTTACCCTGACCGGGCCGTCACCCTGACCGGGCCGTCACCCTGACCGGGCCGTTACTCTGACCGGGCCGTTACCCTGACCGGGCCGTCACCCTGACCGGGCCGTTACCCTGACCGGGCCGTTACCCTGACCGGGCCGTTACCCTGCCCCTCTCACTCCCACGCTGCAGGATCCGGTGTTGTGCATTCAGAGATGCTCTTCGCCACCGGCAGAGGATGCTGCAACATGTACAAAAGAGAAAAAAGAGAAGAAAAAGGGGGGGCCAGCACAAGAAACTACAGGAGCGACTCTAACACACTAGAGTTTACACAACCTAGAGATTTACCAACACCAGCATTATCCAAAGTACACACACAAATAGATCGCAAGATTCAAGATTATTTATTATCATTGTTCATATACAACGAAATGACTGGTGCTTCATCGCAGGTACTGGTCCTTAAGTAAAGTGAAGAGTAAGATAAGTCAAAATAAATATGTAAAGGAAAAAAGGTGTGTTTTTGTGGAAGGGAAGACTGAGAAAACTCCTATTTCCACTCTTGCAGGAGTGGACCAATAAGTCTGTCCTGACAAAAATGTTGATATTTTTTCATTTGTATTTTCGTCAGAGAGAAACAAAAAAATTTAAAATGCTTAACCTTTAGATTTCTACTAATTTTACTTCATTCATTCATTCATTCATTCATTCATTCATTCATTCATTCATGCATTCATTCATTCATTCATTCATTCATTCATTCATTCGTTCATTCGTTCATTCATTCATTCATTCATAAAACCCTGTTTTCTTATTGGGAGTATTTTATGAAAGTAAAATACACATAATTTTGTCTTTAACATATTCTAATAATCCATTCATTCGTTCATTTGTTCATCCATTTGTTCATCCATTCATTCATTCGATCATTCGTTCATTTGTTAATCCATTCGTTCATTCATTCCTTCGTTCATCCATTCATCCATTCGTTGGTTCATTCATTCATTCATTCATTCATTCATTCATTCATTCATTCATTCATTCATTCATTCATTCAATCATTCATACAACCCTGTTTTCTTATTGTTTTATGAAAGTAAAATACACATAATTTTGTCTTTAACATATTCTAATAATTCGATCATTCGTTCATTCCTTTGTTCATTCATTCATTCATTTGTTCATCCATTCATTCATTTATTCATTCATTCATTCATTCATTCATTCATTTATTCATTAATTCATTCATACAACCCTGTTTTCCTATCTTATGTTTATCACATACTGAAAGTAAAAACACACATAATTTTGTCTTTAACATATTCTAAATAATAATTCATTGTTGTATCATTGGGTCATTTTATTTATTTTTAAGTGTATAAAACCTTTTTTTTTTAATGTCGGTGGTGCAGACGTCTCAGAAATGATCAAGAATGATAAATCTGGCAGTGTAGGGTTTTGACCGAACTGTGCAGCCCTTTGGGAGCCTGTCCAAAACCAAATCACAGTCTTCTCTTCTTCTCCTTTCCAGAGGAAACTTGCAGCTTGTGAGCTGTTTTTTCTTTGAGCGTTTGTTGAACGGAGGTCCGTCGTTTACATGAATTAAGAGACCTAAACAGGAGAGCTTTAACTAATGGAGTATCTTCTTGTTGTAATGACAAAATATGAGAATAATGGAGTGTTGGTTTGCTCCGTAATGACGGCGGGTACCCGGGGAAGTGCAGATAGGCACATTAGAAGTCAGAGCCGGTTCCAGAATAATAGCGAGGCTTAGAGATAATGTCGTCTCACGAGGGGGCCGCGACATTAGCAGCGCCCAGCGGGAACGGCCTGCACGTGACGCTGACGCATTAAACCCTGCAATGACAAGAGATTCACCAGAGATATAAATCTGTAGGCAGATTTTTAGTCGTTCAGCAGAACCGTACTGTACATGGAGCAACACAAAATACAATAGAAGAGAATAGAATAGAATAGAATGTCTTTATTGTCATTGTACAGGTACAACGAAATTGGATGCAATCTCCTTTAAGGTGCATGGTTTAAAAAATATATATATATTAAAACACAACAACTATAAAAAGTAGAAAATTTCAGGAAATTTTGATATGGGCATGCCCTACTGCCCATTCGTCCCCTCTCGCTGCTTTGGTTTGGGGCTGTAGTGGTTGTATAGGGGTTGTGTAGTGGTTGTGTAGTGGTTGTGTTCGGGGTGGTTCTATGTCAGTTTGAGGTGTTTACGGTTGTATTGCATTCATTCTTGTGCTCCCAATAGTTATTAATGGGACGCGCTTTTTGGCGTCTAGCGTCCCCAAGGCAACACTTTTGACTGAAAAATGGAGACGCATCTAACGATATATGCCATGCATGGGTGCACGTTCCGGTTCAGGCTACGTTAACGGATAGGTTTTATTTTCACCATGGTAAAAAACCCCATCCGAATGAATGGGGCCATTTGGCATGGATTTTGACATAAAGTTTCCTTAAATCACAGCTTCATGAAATTTGAATATGTTGAAGTCCACAGCATGCCGAGTCGAAGAAAATTTGTATGATGTCTCTACGATAAAATGTTGCCTAGCAACAAGTGTCCAAAGTCAAATGGAATTTTTTTTTTAAATTGAAAGTTAAATATTGCAAAAACCGTAATAACTAGCATAATGAGGTTGTACGGTCCTTTAGGGCCAATCGGGCCGAGTGTTTGAAAGTTTGAACGATGCCTCTACGATAAAGTTCGGCCGAGTAATAAGCGTGTGAATTTTCGCCCTTTTTTTTGCTTTTTGGCATCTAGCGTTGCCACGGTAACACTTTTGACTGAGAAAAGTAATGCCCATCGAGGCACGATGGAGACGCATCCAACAATGTATGACATGCATGGGTGCACATTGCGGTTCAGGCCGTAATAACAAACAAAAAAAGAGTGCGGAATAATAATAAGAAAAGGGAAACCTTATACCTCTATATCGCCTTCATTTTCATGTTTTTCCTTGTTTTTTCTGGCGTATTTTATTTTTTGGGGATTTTTTTTTCCCACATCAGAGCGGGGTCATGCTGTACACCCGTTGGTGTGACGTGGGACTTTTGTGACTTAAGCTTGTTAGCAAAATGCTAGCAACATTGCCCTTTGGCCCATTCTGGACGATTGCAATATGGTCATGCCACTACTTGGCATGCCCATAATAAATAATTTCTAAAAGGACGTACATCTCCGTCGTAAATATCAATGACGCGTGTCATTACAGTAAAAGTAACAAAATAAAACAGTAAACAAACAATGACACTACTGAACTCATAAATAATAGCCAGACAGCTAGTAGTGGCAAGTGGAATCATTAACTCCGTTAAATTCCCCCCTGCTGATCTCCACTTGCCCATACAAACCGAATCTAAGACTACGTTCACACTGCAGCTCCCAAGTGACCCAAATCAGATTTTTTGCTCATATGTGACTCAGATCTGATTTGTTTATGACAGTGTGAACAGCACAAGTCACATGGAATCTGATCTTTTCAAATCAGATTCAGGTCGCTTCCATATGTGGTTCTAAATCGGATAAAGGTCTGATGTTTTGCAATGCGACCTCAGTGTGAACAGCCAGGTCGGAATTAATGCGACTTTGACGTTACTTGAGAGCGACCGTTGTCATAATACTGCGCTGGCGGGGGCGGGAGTCACTCGGAAGTGATCGGAAAAAGCCATTATTAAAAATGCGGCTTTCTTTCTCCTCCTTCTTCTCCTCTTCATTAACACTTGCTCACAGTTTCGTCGGCTTCCACCACACAACAACTTCAGAATATCCCCATGTGCGCTCACTTCTGTTGCCTCCATGTTTACCGCCGTATGACGGCGTGCTGCGTGTGACGTCGTCGTTATTGTTCCTCTGCACATGCGGGTCAGTTCAGGCCGCGATGCGTTCACACTCCAGTCTGATATAGGACACATTTTAAAAGATAATGTGAACAGCCACACAAAAAAATCGGATATGGGAAAAAATTGGAATTGAGCATTAAGGCCTGCAGTGTGAACGTAGTCAAAGAGAGACAACAACATGAGACAGAGCTGCGAGCCAACCGCAAAACAGAACCATATCAGGTACCAAAAACCACAGAGGGAAGAAAAGAGAGTATGTATGGACATAAGCTTTTCAAAAACCACCGCAAACAAATTGGGACGGCCCCCCTAGTGGTCGGTTTGCAGAAAATTCCAAATGTGTGTTATTTTAATAAAATCCTATTCTTTCACTGTGACTTAGTTCTGAGGTTCGGTTCATCTTAAGCTTGAATGAAGCCACTGTTCTCACCCAATGAGATTGACACTACAGTGATAGTGACCTGTCCAATAAACAGAAAATTGCATTCCTTGGGGTTGAAAATATGGGTCTAGAGCCCTATATAATCTTTCCATGTGACTTAATTCTAGATATATGGAGATTTTTGTGCAAAAAATGACCTTGAAAATTATATTTGACCTTCAACATGACCTTGTAATAGGAAACTTATCTCAGAATTGAATTCCTAGCAACAAAAAAGTAGAGAAAGTGACAATATACAACTATGTAGGACTAAGGGAAACTGAGATATGACCCTTGGTCTTTTCGGCGGGAGCCATTTGGAATTTTCTGCAAACCGGCCACTAGGGGGCGTCACCATTTGTTTGCGGTGGTTTTTGAAAACCTTATGTCCATAACTAACACATGCCAAATATCAAAAACTTGTCACCAGGTGCACAATCTTTATGATTTTTTACATATTCCCTCCCTGCTATATTCCGAAAGAAAAAGGACAAAAAAAAAATAAACATACAATGACACTACTGAACTTCATAAATAATAGCCAGACAGCTAGTAATGTCCAGTGGAATCATTAACTCCGTTACACTAACAGTAATTAGATCACTGGGAGCAGCACCAGGGCTTCCCCTCACCAACGTCTCAAACACAAAAACAAGCACAAGTAAAAACACTTCTCAAGACTTCAAAATTATTACTTATGACTTAAAAAATTGCTTACAAGTGCTGGAAATCTTAATCAACCCCCCGCGGTGGTGAAATCAAAGATCACGCTGGAATTTCTCCAGATTCAAACACAAATAAGTGAAAAAGACAAATAAAAAAAACCCAAACCAAAGTACAGATGACATTACTGTCTACTCAAATACGCCCAGCAGGAGAGCACATAAAGTATTTAGCGCCACTCTTTGTCTTGTCATGTTGTTTGTCAATTCGCAGCGTCCGCTGCACTCTTTAGTGTATTCATCCTCCATCTTTCCTGATGGCGCGAGTGCAGGGTGAGTGTAGCGCTGGCCCCGTCCTTCATTAGCTATTAATTTATTCATTACATGTTAAGTCTGCGAGACCTTGGAAGGAGACGCCAGGTGACTCTTCTTCATTTGGAGGCTCTCGCTCCCCTCTGGGTGCAGGAGCGGCCGCCGCTACGCCGCGCGGTCGGGGGAAGCTCACAGACAATTATTCGTCTCCGCAGAGACGGACTTTTGGTGGTAAACACACGATGGGACGCTCGCGCCTCCTAATTAAATCTGTGGAACCGCCAGAGTGGGGTATGTCCACTTTACTACACAAACACACACACACACACACACACACACACTTTCAGGTCAATTCTAAGACTGTTTTAGGTTAGTATAATATAATATAACAATATAGGTTAGTATAAAAACACTGACTGTGTTTTCATCAGTCAATAACCCTTTTCTAACCGGAATATTAACAATAACTCAGTTGTAAACACCAATAACCCCTTTGAATAACCGGAATTTGCTCATATTCCGGTTTTTAAAAACCTGAATATGACCCCTCGGTTCCTCCTTTTCTACCTGAATATTTGGTCATGTTTAGCCTAACGGGATTTCCCCGTCAGAAGAACAGTACATTACTATGGAAATAACTTCCAATCTGGGTTAAGGAGGCTGACACCACCTCCACCTTTAAAACTAAACTTAAAACATTTCTGTTTAGTAAAGCCTATAGTTAGTGTTTAGTAAACCTCTAGCTGGTGTTGGTAAATCTGTAGGTAGTGTAAACTCTAGTGTGTTAGAGTCGCTCCTGTAGTTTCTTGTGCTGGCCCCCCCTTTTCTGAATGCAAAACACCGGATCCTGCAGCGTGGGAGTGAGAGGGGCAGGGTAACAGCCCGGTCAGGGTAACGGCCCGGTCAGGGTAACGGCCCGGTCAGGGTAACGGCCCGGACAGGGTAACGGCCCGGACAGGGTAACGGCCCGGTCAGGCGGGGGAGAGGTTTGTCCGTCAAGACTCCTCTCCCTGGCCCTGCCCCTTCTCAACCTTTCCCCGACCCTGAACCCCAACCTGGGACTTGATGATTGGGCCGGAGCTTCGGGAGCTGCATGCTGGCCTGCGGTCCCCACCCCTGGTCATCCCGCTGCTGCTTCCACCTGCCTGCTGTGCTGCTGACGTCCCTGACTCCCCCATTCTGGCCTTCAACAGGAGGGTCCCCCCTTATGAGCCTGGTCCTGGTCCAGGTTTCTTCCTCCTAAAGGGGAGTTTTCCTTGCCACTGTTTGGCTTAAGGTTTTTCTCCCACTAGGGGAGTTTTTACCTGCCATTGTTTATGTAATAACTGCTCGGGGGTTTATGTTTATGTTCTGGTTCTGGAAACATCCTGGAGACAACTTTTGTTGTATTAGACGCTATACAAATAAAATTGAATTGAATTGAATTGAACAGGAATTTGTTTTCTGAGCTGAAAATGAAATAATATGATAAGAAAAGAGGTAAAATAATAGAAAGCACCAGTTGTTAGTCAGTAAGGGCAGTAGATCCAGCAGGTTCATCTCATTCTTACACTGGCAAGAATTATGTTTCTATACGGTCAAAATGTACATTCATTCATTCATTCATTCATTCATTCATTCATTCATTCATTCATTCATTCATTCATTCATTCATTCGTTCGTTCATTCATTCATTCATTCATTCGTTCATTCATTCATTCACTCATACAACGCTGTTTTCTTATTGGGAGTGTTTTATAAAATTAAAATACACATAATTTTGTCTTTAACATATTCTAATAATTAATTAATTCATTAATTCATTTGTTCATTCATTCGTTCATTTGTTCATCCATTCGTTCATTCATTAATTCATTGTGTTTATCACATACTGAAAGTAAAAATACACGTTATTTTGTCTTTAAAATATTCTAAATAATAATTCATTGTTGTATCATTGGGTAATTTTATTTATTTTTAGGGTATAAAACCTTTTTTTTTTAATGGCGGTGGTGCAGACGTTTCAGAAATGATCAAGAATGATAAATCTGGCAGTGTGGGGTTCCATCACAAACACACACACACTTTCAGGTCAACACTAAAGAACTTCCTGGACTCAAAAGACCAGGATTCCTTGTGAACAGAGCATGTGCAGAAAACAGATTCCTGTTCCGTTTGATGGGGATATTCCGTTTGGCGTTTACATGACCCAATATTCGGGTTTTAAAAGGAGTAACCCAGGGGTCAAATTGGGGTTTTTAAAAACCTGAATATGAGCAAATTCGGGTTATTCAAAGGGGTTATTGGTGTTTACATGGCCGTGCAGATTCGGGTTATTGCCAATATTCGGGTTTTAAAAGGGTTATTGATGCTGGAAACATAATCAATCCCTGCATCAGTGGAGGGAAATCCCCCTGAACGGGGAGAACCCGCTAATCCACGGCTAAAACTCCGACCGCAGAGTCGACTCCTCGGCACATTTACCCACGATGCCTTGCAGCCCGGGGGAAGTTGAAAGGGCCGTATCTCGGTGCCACCTGCCCAGCGTCCCCGCGCCGCGGGCGGCCGTAGAGAGACATCTCCGGCGGAGGAGAAAGGCCCATTGTGTGGCCACGGCCTTTGAGGACATTGTTCTGCTGCAGCGAGGCCCGGCCGACATCTGCAGCATTCAGGCCGGAGGAAGTTGTAATCACTCCCCTGCTCTTAGGGCTCTGGCTTCAGCAGCAAGGCTTGAGAAGTAAAGAGAGACGGGGGGGACGGGGGGACGGGGGACGGACAGTACTGGAGCTGTAAAAAAAACATCAAGGGGGATGGTGGACAGGGGGGGGGGTTGCTGGGAGACAGGTCCTAGAACAGGGGTCGGCAACCCGGGGCTCTTTAGCGCCGCCCTAGTGGCTCCTGGAGCTTTTTCAAAAATGTTTGAGCTTTTTTTTTTTTTTTTTTTTTTTTTGGTTTTTTACTCCTTTTTTGTTCTTTTTTCTCTTTTTTCTCTTTTTTCTTCTTTTCTCTTTTTTTCTTCTTTTCTCTTTTTTTCTTCTTTTTAATCTCGACATTTGACTTTTTTCTCGACATTTTGACTTTTTTCTCAACATTTTGACTTTTTTCCTCAACATTTCGACTTTTCTCTTTTTTTTCTTCTTCTTTTTTCCCTTTTTTTCTTTTTTCTTCTTTTTTCCCTTTTTTCCTCTTTTTCCTTTCCTTTTTAATCTTGAGATTTCAACTTTTTTCTCAACATTTCGATGTTTTTCTCAACATTTAGAATTTTTCATGAAATTTTGACTATTTCTTCGACATTTCGACTTTTTTCTCAATATTTCGACTTTTTTCTCAAAATTTTTTACTTTTTTCTCAACATTTCGACTTTTTTCTCGACATTTCGACTTTTTCTTGAAATTTTGACTTTTTTCTCGACATTTTGACTTTTTTATCAAGATTTTACTTCAACATTAATCTTGACATTTCAACTTTTTTCTCGACATTTTGACTTTTTTCTCGACATTTCGACTTTTTTCTCGTAATTTTGAATTTTTTCTCGACATTTCGACTTTTTTCTCGATATTTCCACTTTTTTCTCGAAGTGCATAATGGATAAAAAATCTTTCCCAGTTATTACTAATATAGAAACATGCAGCATGTGTTGTCTTCATTCTAATTCTGATACAAGACTTTTCATTTTTTGCGGCTCCAAACATATTCGTTTTTTGTGTTTTTGGTCCAATATGGATCTAAAACATTTTGGGTTGAAGACCCCTGGGCTAGAAGGAGATAAAGTTCTGGGATTTGTGTGGCTCTAGCCCAGGGGTCGGCAACCCAAAATGTTTTAGATCCATATTGGACCAAAAACACAAAAAACAAAAATGTCTGGAGCCGCAAAAAATGAAAAGTCTTGTATCAGCCTTAGAATGAAGAAACACATGCTGCATGTTTCTATGTTAGTTAGAACTGGGGGAAGATGTTTTTTCCATTATGCACTTCGAGAAAAAGGTCAAAATGTTGAGATTAATGTTGAAGTACAATCTCCAGAAAAAAGTCGAAATGTCGCGAAAAAAGTTGATATTTCGAGAAAAAAGTTGAAATGTTGAGATTAATGTTGAAGTACAATCTTGAGAAAAAAGTCAAAATTTCGAGAAAAAAGTCAAAATGTCGAGAAAAAAGTCGAAATTTCGAGAAAAAAGTTGAAATGTCGAGATTAAAAAGGAAAGGAAAAAGGAAGAAAAAATTTGAAAAACGGAAAAAGAGAAGAAAAGAGAAAAAATAGGAAAAAAAGAAATAAAAAGAGGAAAAAAAAGAAAAAAAGGAAAAAAAAGAAGAAAAAAGGAAAAAAAGGTCAAACATTTTCTAAAAAGCTCCAGGGAGCCACTAGGGCGGCGCTAAAGAGCCCCATGCGGCTCTGGAGCCGCGGGTTGCCGACCCCTGTCCTTAAAGTTAGTAAAGTTCTGGGATCTGTGTGGCCCTAGAAGGAGATAAAGTTCAGATTCAGTTGCGTGTTCAGTTTCCAGCACATGGAAACGGCCCTTCATCTCCAGCAGCAGATCCCAGTGACACTGCCTTCAGCTGCAGGAGCCGGGGGGGCCCCGGCGGGCCCTTGACGGGCCCCCCCCGCGCCCAGGGACCCCCAGTCCACTCACTCGGTGCCAGCGCTTAAACAAACAGGCTCAGCTTTCAAAGACAGAGACGAGACATGGATCTGCCGGGCACCCGGAGAAGTTTGCAGATTTGCTCTGCACATAAATCCGTCAGTTTTCCTGCACAGCCGTGTTTGCAGTAGCTCTCCTGGGGGGGGTCACTCCACAAAGAAGTCATTTCAAACCCAAAGTGTTATTTTTGCGTCACTCAAGTTGCAGCCGATGTGTTTCACATGACCAGCTTTTGTCTGAAATATAGCAGATATAATCCCTGCCTTTGAGACGGTTCACATCTCTGACACGCCGCCCTCTTCGGTCGAACCGGTACATGCAACTTAGAAACATCCTGTCTGCTCTTACCTTGCACCTCAATTAGCATCTAAACAGTCTCCAAATCTTACTTTAGATAAATGGCAATTGACTCCTTTCTGCTTCCTATTATAGAAACAGCATCGTGGAACTGCAAATGAGACGGAGTTCAGGCATTAGCCTTCCCTTAATTTGACACTTTGCTTGTGGCCCTAGGCGCCAAAAATCAAAATCTTAACAAGAATATTTGTCTTATTTCTAGTTAAAATGTCTCATTTTAGTAAAAAAAATCTCATTACACTTAAAACAAGACTCATCACTGGAAAAACCAACAATTTTCACCTGTTTCAAGTAGATTTTCACTTGAAATAAGTAGAAAAATCTGCCAGTGGAACAAGATTTCTTTGCTTGTAATGAGAAGATAAATCTTGTTCCACTGGCAGATTTTTCTACTTATTTCAAGTGAAAATTAACTTGAAACAGGTGTAAATTGTCAAATAACAAGTTATTTTTCTGGTAATAACTCACTAAAAATGAGACATTTTAACTAGAAATAAGACAAATATTCCTGGTAAGATTTTTGCAGTGATCTGCATCAAATATGAAGGTTTCTTCCTTATTTCAAGTGAAAATTGACTTGAAACAGGTGAAAATTGTCAAATAAGTTATTTTTCTGGTGTTATTTTTCTGGTGATGACTCTAAATGTTGAAATAGCAGTAAAACCACATTCATTGATGAAATGACATAAGGGATGGAAAGGAGGGATGGCAGTTTTACAGGGGGGATGATTTGGACCGTTTTTATTTCAGGGGGGGATGATTTGGACCGTTTTTATTTCAGGGGGGATGATTTGGACCGTTTTTATTTCAGGGGGGATGATTTGGACCGTTTTTATTTCAGGGGGGGTGATTTGGACCGTTTTTATTTCAGGGGGGGATGATTTGGACCGTTTTTATTTCAGGGGGGGATGATTTGGACCGTTTTTATTTCAGGGGGGGATGATTTGGACCGTTTTTATTTCAGGGGGGGATGATTTGGACCATTTTTATTTCAGGGGGGGATGATTTGGACCGTTTTTATTTCAGTGGGGGATGATTTGGACCGTTTTTATTTCAGGGGGGGATGATTTGGACCGTTTTTATTTCAGGGGGGGGATGATTTGGACCGTTTTTATTTCAGGGGGGGATGGTTTGGACCGTTTTTATTTCAGGGGGGGATGATTTGGACCGTTTTTATTCAGGGGGTGATGCCATCCCCCCTCATCCCCCCTCATCCCCCCTCAACTCCAGTACTGTTCACATCTCTGACACGCCGTCTGCTTTCGGTCGAACCGGTACATGCACACGTCTCTAAATTACTTTCAAGGAGCTAACTTAGAAACATCCTGTCTGCTCTTACCTTGGACCTCAATTAGCATCTACACAGTCTCCAAATCTTACTTTAGATAAATGGCAATTGACTCCTTTCTGCTTCCTATTATAGAAACAGCATCGTGGAACTGCAAATGAGACGGAGTTCAGGCATTAGCCTTCCCTTAATTTGACCCTAGGCGCCTCTCTGCAATCAGATCTGAAGCAAAGCACTTAGCCTATGCTAAGGAGTAATGACGGCCATCTAAAACAATTTGAGAACCAATCAGTTGAACTGAGGAGGGTAAATCTAATATGATAATTTATCTGCATCAACGCGGCACCGCCCGGCGGGGAGGAGTATGCTAATTGCGCGACCCTTACCTAGCGACTGGATGCACACAGCTGGGTGTTGCCGGCGCTAGCGCCCGCTATTAGGGAACTTTGAGGGGACTTTGGAGTTTGCTGAAGCGAGTTCTCCTTGGAGAGGGTGACGGCGAGTGAACCCCGTCGCTTCACACTGAGCCCGGCGCCGCTTCCCCTTCAACCCCTCCGCCTGCATTTCCATAATGACATGACAGCAAGGTGCAAATAAGTGTCTATATTGGTATCGGATGAAGACGTAGCGGATAGCGGCTTTAATATCCCCCCCCAGGGACCGTTTTAGCCACTACAGGACATAAGTTACTCAGCTCCCACAATAGTCTCTTAATTGATTCGTTTAATTAGCCGGAGACGGAGCGATTGTGCGGCTTGTCATCCCGTATCTTTGGGGGGGGGAGTCTCCTCCAGCCCTCCTACCACACAACATCCACGGTTATATTAAAGTGTAATTATATGTAAATGGAAACCACATCAAAACCTCTTCCAAGAAACAAGACCCACTCTCAGGCCCTTTTTTTTTTCTTCTCGCGTTTGTCATTACTGATGAAAAAACCAAGCGAGAGATCTTTTTAATCTCGTACATTAAATACTATTTATGACAGAATTTCCATATTTATCAAAGTTAATGTTTGACGGAGAGGAAAGTGTTTGAATGAGACAACGAGGGGGTTGTGAGCAGTAGGGGGCGCTAGGGCGCCGCCCCCGTCAAATCAAGAGAAGAAGAATAAAAGACAAATAAAAAATACAAATGAAATAAAAAACATGTAAGATGCATATAATTATTAAAAGGAGGTTTTATTTCAGTCTGTGGGTGAAGAGAATCAGGGCCATAAAGGAGGAAAAATATTTGAGAGGGGAAGATTTTTTTTTTATTGTGCACTTTCAAGACACAATTTCAAGAATAAAGTCGAAATTTTGCCTTTTTTCTCAACATTTTGACTTTTTTCTCGAAATTGTACTTCAACATTAATCTTGACATTTCGACTTTTCTATTTTTTTCTTTTTTCTTTTTTTTCTTCTTTTTTTCCTTTTTTTCTTTTTTCTTCTTTTTTCCCTTTTTTCCTCTTTTTTTCTTCCTTTTTCCTTTCCTTTTTAATCTTGACATTTCAACTTTTTTCTCAACATTTCGATGTTTTTCTCAACATTTAGAACTTTTCATGAAATTTTTACTATTTCCTCAATATTTCGACTTTTTTCTCGAAACTTTTGACTTTTTTCTCAACATTTTGACTTTTTTCTCGACATTGTACTTCAACATTAATCTCGTCATTTCGACTTTTTCCTCAAAATTTCGCCTTTTTTTCAACATTTCGACTTTTCTCTTTTTTTCTTTTTTCTTTTTTTTCTTCTTTTTTTCCTTTTTTTCTTTTTTCTTCTTTTTTCCCTTTTTTCCTCTTTTTTTCTTCCTTTTTCCTTTCCTTTTTAATCTCGACATTTCGACTTTTTTCTCGACATTTCGACTTTTTTCTCAAGATTGTACTTCAACATTAATCTTGACATTTCTACTTTTTTCTCAACATTTCGATTTTTTTCTCGACATTTAGACTTTTTTCTCGAAGTGCATAATAAAAAGAAAAAAATCTTCCCCCACTAATATAGAAAACATGCAGAATGTGTTGCCTTCATTCTAACGCTTATACAAGACTTTTCATTTTTTGCAGCTCCAGACATATTTGTTTTTTGTGTTTTTGGTCCAATATGGTCCAACATTTCGACTTTTTTCTCGACATTTCAACTTTTTTCTCGAAGTGCATAATGAAAAAAGAAATCTTCCTCCTCTAAAATATGATTTTATTTTTCTCCTGTCTGGCCCTAATATTCTTCGTACAATAGTAATTAAATGTTGTTAAAATATTTATTTGGTTCCAAAATGTTCTTTATTTTATTTTATTTACTTCCAGAGGTAAGGGGCGCCGGTCAAACAGAATCCAGTGTAAACTCTCCAACATTTGATAAGTGACCTGAGGATCTTTTAATTGGTTATAATTAGATAAAGTAAAGGTAAAGAGACGCAGTCGTGTCCCAGAAACTCAGTTATCAGCAACGAATCAGCGATCAGCATCGTGACAAACATCGTGACTTTTTATGTTTGTTTTAAATAGTTGTTGAAACAATATCTGCTGATCAAATATCTGAAAGAAAGGAACGTTATCTTTTCAAATAATATAAATTCCCGACAGAACAATGGAAATGTTAAGGTTTTTCTTCTCTCTAATGTGTAAAATAAACTGAAGCCAAACCAGGAAGAACAAAACAATATAAAATAACAGTGTTGAAATATTAAACCCTGACTTTATGTTCAGTTTTCTTTTTCCACTGCAGCAGAACTGAACTGCTTCACTAAAACTTACAATAAGCCATTGTTGTTGGATGTTTTTCTAAATTAAAGGACCAAAATATTATTTTCTACCTTTCTTTTTCCCCCATTGTACCAAGCTGGTACCTGACCGAGCTTCGTGTGTACCGTTACACCTCCATGTATTCCAGGGTACCACCGTTACACCCCCATGTATTCCAGGGTACCACCGTTACACCCCCATGTATTCCAGGGTGCCACCGTTACACCTCCACGTATTCCAGGGTACCAGCACTACCGTTACACCCCGACGTATTCCAGGGTACCAGCACCACCGTTACACCCCGACGTATTCCAGGGTACCAGCACCACCGTTACACCCCCATGTATTCCAGGGTACCACCGTTACACCCCGACGTATTCCAGGGTACCACCGTTACACCCCCATGTATTCCAAGGTACCAGCACCACCGTTACACCCCCATGTATTCCAGGGTACCACCGTTACACCCCCATGTATTCCAGGGTACCACCGTTACACCCCCATGTATTCCAAGGTACCAGTACCACCGTTACACCCCCATGTATTCCAGGGTACCACCGTTACACCCCCATGTATTCCAGGGTACCACTGTTACACCCCCACGTATTCCAGGGTACCACCGTTACACCCCCATGTATTCCAGGGTACCACCGTTACACCCCCACGTATTCCAGGGCACCACCGTTACACCCCCATGTATTCCAGGGTACCACCGTTACACCTCCATGTATTCCAAGGTACCAGCACTACCGTTACACCCCCACGTAAACCAGGGTACCAGCACCACCGTTACACCCCCATGTATTCCAGGGTACCACTGTTACACCCCCACGTATTCCAGGCTACCACCGTTACACCCCCATGTATTCCAGGGTACCACCGTTACACCCCCATGTATTCCAAGGTACCAGCACCACCGTTACACCCACATGTATTCCAGGGTACCACTGTAACACCCCCACGTATTCCAGGGTACCACCGTTACACCCCCACGTATTCCAGGGTACCACCGTTACACCCCCATGTATTCCAGGGTACCAGCACAACCGTTACACCCCCACGTATTCCAGGGTACCACCGTTACACCCCCACGTATTCCAGGGTACCACCGTTACACCCCCATGTATTCCAGGGTACCAGTACCACCGTTACACCCCCATGTATTCCATGGTACCAGCACCACCGTTACACCTCCACGTATTCCAGGGTACCACCGTTACACCCCCATGTATTCCAGGGTACCACCGTTACACCCCCATGTATTCCAGGGTACCACCGTTACACCCCCATGTATTCCAGGGTACCACCGTTACACCCCCACGTATTCCAGGGCACCACCGTTACACCCCCATGTATTCCAGGGTACCAGCACCACCGTTACACCCCCATGTATTCCAGGGTACCACCGTTACACCTCCATGTATTCCAGGGTACCACCGTTACACCCCCATGTATTCCAGGGTACCACCGTTACACCCCCATGTATTCCAGGGTACCACCGTTACACCCCCATGTATTCCAGGGTACAAGCACCACCGTTACACCTCCATGTATTCCAGGGTACCACCGTTACACCCCCATGTATTCCAGGGTACAAGCACCACCGTTACACCCCCATGTATTCCAGGGTACAAGCACCACCGTTACACCTCCATGTATTCCAGGGTACAAGCACCACCGTTACACCCCCATGTATTCCAGGGTACAAGCACCACCGTTACACCCCCATGTATTCCAGGGTACAAGCACCACCGTTACACCCCCATGTATTCCAGGGTACCACCGTTACACCCCCATGTATTCCAGGGTACCAGCACCACCGTTACACCCCCATGTATTCCAGGGTACCACCGTTACACCCCCATGTATTCCAGGGTACCAGCACCACCGTTACACCTCCATGTATTCCAGGGTACCACCGTTACACCCCCACATATTCCAGGGTACCACCGTTACACCCCCTTGTATTCCAGGGTACCACCGTTACACCCCCATGTATTCCAGGGTACCACCGTTACACCCCCATGTATTCCAGGGTACCACCGTTACACCCCCATGTATTCCAGGTACCACCGTTACACCCCCATGTATTCCAGGGTACCACCGTTACACCTCCATGTATTCCAGGGTACCAGCACCACCGTTACAGCCCCATGTATTCCAGGGTACCAGCACCACCGTTACAGCCCCATGTATTCCAGGGTACCAGCACCACCGGTACACCCCCATGTATTCCAGGGTACCACCGTTACACCCCCATGTATTCCAGGGTACCACCGTTACACCCCCTTGTATTCCAGGGTACCACCGTTACACCCCCATGTATTCCAGGGTACCACCGTTACACCCCCATGTATTCCAGGGTACCACCGTTACACCCCCATGTATTCCAGGTACCACCGTTACACCTCCATGTATTCCAGGGTACCAGCACCACCGTTACACCCCCATGTATTCCAGGGTACCAGCACCACCGTTACACCCCCATGTATTCCAGGGTACCACCGTTACACCTCCATGTATTCCAGGGTACCACCGTTACACCTCCATGTATTCCAGGGTACCACCGTTACACCTCCATGTATTCCAGGGTACCACCGTTACACCCTCATGTATTCCAGGGTACCACCGTTACACCCCCACGTATTCCAGGGTACCACCGTTACACCCCCATGTATTCCAGGGTACCACCGTTACACCCCCATGTATTCCAGGGTACCACCGTTACACCTCCATGTATTCCAGGGTACCACCGTTACACCCCGACGTATTCCAGGGTACCAGCACCACCGTTACACCCCCATGTATTCCAGGGTACCAGCACCACCGTTACACCCCCATGTATTCCAGGGTACCAGCACCACTGTTACACCCCCATGTATTCCAGGGTACCAGCACTACCGTTACACCCCGACGTATTCCAGGGTACCAGCACCACCGTTACACCCCGACGTATTCCAGGGTACCAGCACCACCGTTACACCCCCATGTATTCCAGGGTACCAGCACCACTGTTACACCCCCATGTATTCCAGTGTACCACCGTTACACCCCGACGTATTCCAGGGTACCACCGTTACACCCCCATGTATTCCAAGGTACCAGCACCACCGTTACACCCCCATGTATTCCAGGGTACCACCGTTACACCCCCATGTATTCCAGGGTACCACCGTTACACCCCCATGTATTCCAAGGTACCAGTACCACCGTTACACCCCCATGTATTCCAGGGTACCACCGTTACACCCCCATGTATTCCAGGGTACCACTGTTACACCCCCACGTATTCCAGGGTACCACCGTTACACCCCCATGTATTCCAGGGTACCACCGTTACACCCCCACGTATTCCAGGGCACCACCGTTACACCCCCATGTATTCCAGGGTACCACCGTTACACCTCCATGTATTCCAAGGTACCAGCACTACCGTTACACCCCCACGTAAACCAGGGTACCAGCACCACCGTTACACCCCCATGTATTCCAGGGTACCACTGTTACACCCCCACGTATTCCAGGCTACCACCGTTACACCCCCATGTATTCCAAGGTACCAGCACCACCGTTACACCCACATGTATTCCAGGGTACCACTGTTACACCCCCACGTATTCCAGGGTACCACCGTTACACCCCCACGTATTCCAGGGTACCACCGTTACACCCCCATGTATTCCAGGGTACCAGCACAACCGTTACACCCCCACGTATTCCAGGGTACCACCGTTACACCCCCACGTATTCCAGGGTACCACCGTTACACCCCCATGTATTCCAGGGTACCAGTACCACCGTTACACCCCCATGTATTCCATGGTACCAGCACCACCGTTACACCTCCACGTATTCCAGGGTACCACCGTTACACCCCCATGTATTCCAGGGTACCACCGTTACACCCCCATGTATTCCAGGGTACCACCGTTACACCCCCATGTATTCCAGGGTACCACCGTTACACCCCCATGTATTCCAGGGTACCAGCACCACCGTTACACCTCCATGTATTCCAGGGTACCACCGTTACACCCCCACGTATTCCAGGGCACCACCGTTACACCCCCATGTATTCCAGGGTACCAGCACCACCGTTACACCCCCATGTATTCCAGGGTACCACCGTTACACCTCCATGTATTCCAGGGTACCACCGTTACACCCCCATGTATTCCAGGGTACCACCGTTACACCCCCATGTATTCCAGGGTACCACCGTTACACCCCCATGTATTCCAGGGTACAAGCACCACCGTTACACCTCCATGTATTCCAGGGTACAAGCACCACCGTTACACCTCCATGTATTCCAGGGTACAAGCACCACCGTTACACCCCCATGTATTCCAGGGTACAAGCACCACCGTTACACCCCCATGTATTCCAGGGTACCACCGTTACACCCCCATGTATTCCAGGGTACAAGCACCACCGTTACACCCCCATGTATTCCAGGGTACCACCGTTACACCCCCATGTATTCCAGGGTACCAGCACCACCGTTACACCCCCATGTATTCCAGGGTACCACCGTTACACCCCCATGTATTCCAGGGTACCAGCACCACCGTTACACCTCCATGTATTCCAGGGTACCACCGTTACACCCCCACGTATTCCAGGGTACCACCGTTACACCCCCTTGTATTCCAGGGTACCACCGTTACACCCCCATGTATTCCAGGGTACCACCGTTACACCCCCATGTATTCCAGGGTACCACCGTTACACCCCCATGTATTCCAGGTACCACCGTTACACCCCCATGTATTCCAGGGTACCACCGTTACACCTCCATGTATTCCAGGGTACCAGCACCACCGTTACAGCCCCATGTATTCCAGGGTACCAGCACCACCGTTACAGCCCCATGTATTCCAGGGTACCAGCACCACCGGTACACCCCCATGTATTCCAGGGTACCACCGTTACACCCCCATGTATTCCAGGGTACCACCGTTACACCCCCTTGTATTCCAGGGTACCACCGTTACACCCCCATGTATTCCAGGGTACCACCGTTACACCCCCATGTATTCCAGGGTACCACCGTTACACCCCCATGTATTCCAGGTACCACCGTTACACCTCCATGTATTCCAGGGTACCAGCACCACCGTTACACCCCCATGTATTCCAGGGTACCAGCACCACCGTTACACCCCCATGTATTCCAGGGTACCACCGTTACACCTCCATGTATTCCAGGGTACCACCGTTACACCTCCATGTATTCCAGGGTACCACCGTTACACCTCCATGTATTCCAGGGTACCACCGTTACACCCTCATGTATTCCAGGGTACCACCGTTACACCCCCACGTATTCCAGGGTACCACCGTTACACCCCCATGTATTCCAGGGTACCACCGTTACACCCCCATGTATTCCAGGGTACCACCGTTACACCTCCATGTATTCCAGGGTACCACCGTTACACCTCCATGTATTCCAGGGTACCACCGTTACACCCCCATGTATTCCAGGGTACCACCGTTACACCTCCATGTATTCCAGGGTACCACCGTTACACCTCCATGTATTCCAGGGTACCAGCACCACCGTTACACCCCCATGTATTCCAGGGTAACACCATTACACCCCCATGTATTCCAGGGTACCACCGTTACACCCCCATGTATTCCAGGGTACCACCGTTACACCTCCATGTATTCCAGGGTACCACCGTTACACCCCCATGTATTCCAGGGTACCAGCACCACCGCTACACCCCCATGTATTCCAGGGTACCACCGGTACACCCCCATGTATTCCAGGTAACCACCGTTACACCCCCAAGTATTCCAGGGCACCACCGTTACACCCCCATGTATTCCAGGGCACCACCGTTACACCCCCATGTATTCCAGGGTACCAACGTTACACCTCCATGTATTCCAGGGTACCAGCACCACCGTTACACCTCCCTGTATTCCAGGGTACCAGCACCACCGTTACAGCCCCATGTATTCCAGGGTACCACCGTTACACCCCCATGTATTCCAGGGTACGAGCACCACCGTTACACCTCCCTGTATTCCAGGGTACCACCGTTACACCCCCATGTATTCCAGGGTACCACCGTTACACCCCCATGTATTCCAGGGTACCACCATTACACCCCCATGTATTCCAGGGTACCATCGTTACACCCCCATGTATTCCAGGGTACCACCGTTACACCCCCATGTATTCCAGGGTACCACCGTTACACCTCCACGTATTCCAGGGTACCAGCACCACCGTTACACCCCCATGTATTCCAGGGTACCACCGTTACAGCCCCATGTATTCCAGGGTACCAGCACCACCGTTACAGCCCCATGTATTCCAGGGTACCAGCACCACTGTTACACCCCCATGTATTCCAGGGTACCACCGTTACACCCCCACGTATTCCAGGGTACCACCGTTACACCTCCATGTATTCCAGGGTACCACCGTTACACCCCCATGTATTCCAGGGTACCACCGTTACACCCCCTTGTATTCCAGGGTACCACCGTTACACCCCCATGTATTTCAGGGTACCACCGTTACACCCCCATGTATTCCAGGGTACCAGCACCACCGTTACACCCCCATGTATTCCAGGGTACCACCGTTACACCCCCATGTATTCCAGGTACCACCGTTACACCTCCATGTATTCCAGGGTACCACCGTTACACCCCCATGTATTCCAGGGTACCAGCACCACCGTTATACCCCCATGTATTCCAGGGTACCACCGTTACACCTCCATGTATTCCAGGGTACCACCGTTACACCTCCATGTATTCCAGGGTACCACCGTTACACCTCCATGTATTCCAGGGTACCACCGTTACACCTCCATGTATTCCAGGGTACCACCGTTACACCCCCACGTATTCCAGGGTACCACCGTTACACCCCCATGTATTCCAGGGTACCACCGTTACACCCCCATGTATTCCAGGGTACCACCGTTACACCCCCATGTATTCCAGGGTACCACCGTTACACCTCCACGTATTCCAGGGTACCAGCACCACCGTTACACCCCCATATATTCCAGGGTACCACCGTTACACCCCCATGTATTCCAAGGTACCAGCACCACCATTACACTCCCATGTATTCCAGGGTACCACCGTTACACCCCCATGTATTCCAGGGTACCAGCACCACCGTTACACCCCCATGTATTCCAGGGTACCACCGTTACACCTCCATGTATTCCAGGGTACCACCGTTACACCTCCATGTATTCCAGGGTACCACCGTTACACCCCCACGTATTCCAGGGTACCACCGTTACACCTCCATGTATTCCAGGGTACCACCGTTACACCCTCATGTATTCCAGGGTACCACCGTTACACCCCCACGTATTCCAGGGTACCACCGTTACACCCCCATGTATTCCAGGGTACCACCGTTACACCCCCATGTATTCCAGGGTACCACCGTTACACCCCCATGTATTCCAGGGTACCACCGTTACACCTCCATGTATTCCAGGGTACCAGCACCACCGTTACAGCCCCATGTATTCCAGGGTACCAGCACCACCGTTACAGCCCCATGTATTCCAGGGTACCAGCACCACCGGTACACCCCCATGTATTCCAGGGTACCACCGGTACACCTCCATGTATTCCAGGGTACCACCGTTACACCCCCATGTATTCCAGGGTACCACCGTTACACCCCCTTGTATTCCAGGGTACCACCGTTACACCCCCATGTATTCCAGGGTACCACCGTTACACCCCCATGTATTCCAGGGTACCACCGTTACACCCCCATGTATTCCAGGTACCACCGTTACACCTCCATGTATTCCAGGGTACCAGCACCACCGTTACACCCCCATGTATTCCAGGGTACCAGCACCACCGTTACACCCCCATGTATTCCAGGGTACCACCGTTACACCTCCATGTATTCCAGGGTACCACCGTTACACCTCCATGTATTCCAGGGTACCACCGTTACACCTCCATGTATTCCAGGGTACCACCGTTACACCCTCATGTATTCCAGGGTACCACCGTTACACCCCCACGTATTCCAGGGTACCACCGTTACACCCCCATGTATTCCAGGGTACCACCGTTACACCCCCATGTATTCCAGGGTACCACCGTTACACCCCCATGTATTCCAGGGTACCACCGTTACACCTCCATGTATTCCAGGGTACCACCGTTACACCTCCATGTATTCCAGGGTACCACCGTTACACCTCCATGTATTCCAGGGTACCACCGTTACACCTCCATGTATTCCAGGGTACCACCGTTACACCTCCATGTATTCCAGGGTACCAGCACCACCGTTACACCCCCATGTATTCCAGGGTACCACCGTTACACCTCCATGTATTCCAGGGTACCAGCACCACCGTTACACCTCCCTGTATTCCAGGGTACCAGCACCACCGTTACAGCCCCATGTATTCCAGGGTACCACCGTTACACCCCTATGTATTCCAGGGTACCAGCACCACCGTTACACCTCCCTGTATTCCAGGGTACCACCGTTACACCCCCATGTATTCCAGGGTACCACCGTTACACCCCCATGTATTCCAGGGTACCACCATTACACCCCCATGTATTCCAGGGTACCAGCACCACCGTTACACCCCCATGTATTCCAGGGTACCACCGTTACACCCCCATGTATTCCAGGGTACCACCGTTACACCCCCATGTATTCCAGGGTACCACCGTTACACCCCCATGTATTCCAGGGTACCACCGTTACACCCCCATGTATTCCAGGGTACCACCGTTACACCTCCACGTATTCCAGGGTACCAGCACCACCGTTACACCCCCATGTATTCCAGGGTACCACCGTTACAGCCCCATGTATTCCAGGGTACCAGCACCACCGTTACAGCCCCATGTATTCCAGGGTACCAGCACCACTGTTACACCCCCATGTATTCCAGGGTACCACCGTTACACCCCCACGTATTCCAGGGTACCACCGTTACACCTCCATGTATTCCAGGGTACCACCGTTACACCCCCACGTATTCCAGGGTACCACCGTTACACCCCCTTGTATTCCAGGGTACCACCGTTACACCCCCATGTATTTCAGGGTACCACCGTTACACCCCCATGTATTCCAGGGTACCAGCACCACCGTTACACCCCCATGTATTCCAGGGTACCACCGTTACACCCCCATGTATTCCAGGTACCACCGTTACACCTCCATGTATTCCAGGGTACCACCGTTACACCCCCATGTATTCCAGGGTACCACCGTTACACCCCCATGTATTCCAGGGTACCAGCACCACCGTTATACCCCCATGTATTCCAGGGTACCACCGTTACACCCCCATGTATTCCAGGGTACCACCATTACACTCCCATGTATTCCAGGGTACCACCGTTACACCCCCATGTATTCCAGGGTACCAGCACCACCGTTATACCCCCATGTATTCCAGGGTACCACCGTTACACCTCCATGTATTCCAGGGTACCACCGTTACACCTCCATGTATTCCAGGGTACCACCGTTACACCTCCATGTATTCCAGGGTACCACCGTTACACCTCCATGTATTCCAGGGTACCACCGTTACACCCCCACGTATTCCAGGGTACCACCGTTACACCCCCATGTATTCCAGGGTACCACCGTTACACCCCCATGTATTCCAGGGTACCACCGTTACACCCCCATGTATTCCAGGGTACCACCGTTACACCTCCACGTATTCCAGGGTACCAGCACCACCGTTACACCCCCATATATTCCAGGGTACCACCGTTACACCCCCATGTATTCCAAGGTACCAGCACCACCATTACACTCCCATGTATTCCAGGGTACCACCGTTACACCCCCATGTATTCCAGGGTACCAGCACCACCGTTACACCCCCATGTATTCCAGGGTACCACCGTTACACCCCCATGTATTCCAGGGTACAACCGTTACACATTCCATGTATTCCAGGGTACCACCGTTACACCCCCATGTATTCCAGGGTACCACCGTTACACCCCCTTGTATTCCAGGGTACCACCGTTACACCCCCTTGTATTCCAGGGTACCACCGTTACACCCCCATGTATTTCAGGGTACCACCGTTACACCCCCATGTATTCCAGGGTACCAGCACCACCGTTACACCCCCATGTATTCCAGGGTACCACCGTTACACCCCCATGTATTCCAGGTACCACCGTTACACCTCCATGTATTCCAGGGTACCACCGTTACACCCCCATGTATTCCAGGGTACCAGCACCACCGTTATACCCCCATGTATTCCAGGGTACCACCGTTACACCTCCATGTATTCCAGGGTACCACCGTTACACCTCCATGTATTCCAGGGTACCACCGTTACACCTCCATGTATTCCAGGGTACCACCGTTACACCTCCATGTATTCCAGGGTACCACCGTTACACCCCCACGTATTCCAGGGTACCACCGTTACACCCCCATGTATTCCAGGGTACCACCGTTACACCCCCATGTATTCCAGGGTACCACCGTTACACCCCCATGTATTCCAGGGTACCACCGTTACACCTCCACGTATTCCAGGGTACCAGCACCACCGTTACACCCCCATATATTCCAGGGTACCACCGTTACACCCCCATGTATTCCAAGGTACCAGCACCACCATTACACTCCCATGTATTCCAGGGTACCACCGTTACACCCCCATGTATTCCAGGGTACCAGCACCACCGTTACACCCCCATGTATTCCAGGGTACCACCGTTACACCCCCATGTATTCCAGGGTACCACCGTTACACATTCCATGTATTCCAGGGTACCACCGTTACACCCCCATGTATTCCAGGGTACCACCGTTACACCCCCTTGTATTCCAGGGTACCAGCACCACCGTTACACCCCCGTGTATTCCAGGGCACCACCGTTACACCTCCACGTATTCCAGGGCACCACCGTTACACCTCCACGTATTCCAGGGTACCAGCACCACCGTTACACCCCCATATATTCCAGGGTACCACCGTTACACCCCCATGTATTCCAGGGTACCAGCACCACCGTTACACCCCCATGTATTCCAGGGTACCACCGTTACACCTCCATGTATTCCAGGGTACCACTGTTACACCCCCATGTATTCCAGGGTACCACCGTTACACCTCCATGTATTCCAGGGTACCACCGTTACACCCCCATGTATTCCAGGGTACCAGTACCACCGTTACACCCCCATGTATTCCAGTGTACCACCGTTACACCTCCATGTACTTCCAGGGTACCAGCACCACCGTTACAGCCCCATGTATTCCAGGGTACCACCGTTACACCCCCATGTATTCCAGGGTACCACCGTTACACCTCCATGTATTCCAGGGTACCAGCACCACCGTTACAGCCCCATGTATTCCAGGGTACCACCGTTACACCCCCATGTATTCCAGGGTACCAGCACCATCGTTACAGCCCCATGTATTCCAGGGTACCACCGTTACACCCCCATGTATTCCAGGGTACCACCGTTACACCCCCATGTATTCCAGGGTACCACCGTTACACCCCCATGTATTCCAGGGTACCACCGTTACACCTCCATGTATTCCAGGGTACCACCGTTACACCCCCATGTATTCCAGGGTACCACCGTTACACCTCCATGTATTCCAGGGTACCACCGTTACACCCCCATGTATTCCAGGGCACCACCGTTACACCCCCATGTATTCCAGGGTACCACCGTTACACCCTCATGTATTCCAGGGCACCACCGTTACACCCCCATGTATTCCAGGGTACCACCGTTACACCTCCATGTATTCCAGGGTACCACCGTTACACCCCCATGTATTCCAGGGCACCACAGTTACACCCCCATGTATTCTAGGGTACCACCGTTACACCTCCATGTATTCCAGGGTACCAGCACCACCGTTACACCCCCATGTATTCCAGGGTACCAGCACCACCGTTACACCCCCATGGATGCCAAGGTAGATTGCGCCCCCCCAAAAAGTTTTAGCACCAGCCGTCGCTGGTTCTGAGTGAGGATCCCGGGGCCCGTCTAGGTTTCTCCCGCCAGAACCGCCCAAGTCACTAGGAGTTTTCAGAAATGATAGTTTTTGGTGACTTTGAGCTTCGTTTTTTGTGTAAACGAACGGCCAAAACGCATGAAAACACCACCGTTTTCGCTCCGTGGAAACGGAGCCTGAATCTGTCGTTCTGCTTCCATGGTCTTAATCCCTGTGGATTAGAATCTAACTACAACAAAAACTTCTTCCATCTAGTTTTACAAGTGTATTTGTAATGACAGGGAAGAACATGAAATAAGTTTATAGTGGGTGTGTGAATGATCAATAATCAGTATTATTGGCAGTAATAGAGGGCCCCAAAATCACATTTTGCTTAGGAACCCATGCAGGCTTGGGCCGGTGTTCTGCCAATTTCTGCTGCTTTGCCAAAAAATGCTAGATCCCAGAACTTTACCTCCTTCTAGGGCCACAGATCCCAGAACTTTACCTCCTTCTAGGGCCACAGATCCCAGAACTTTACCTCCTTCTAGGGCCACAGATCCCAGAACTTTACCTCCTTCTAGGGCCACACAGATCCCAGAACTTTATCTCCTTCTAGGGCCACAGATCCCAGAACTTTATCTCCTTCTAGGGCCACAGATCCCAGAACTTTACCTCCTTCTAGGGCCACAGATCCCAGAACTTTACCTCCTTCTAGGGCCACACAGATCCCAGAACTTTACCTCCTTCTAGGGCCACAGATCCCAGAACTTTATCTCCTTCTAGGGCCACAGATCCCAGAACTTTATCTCCTTCTAGGGCCACAGATCCCAGAACTTTATCTCCTTCTAGGGCAACACAGATCCCAGGGGCCACAGGTCTCTGGAGAAAACCTAGAGACAATTTATGTTCGTTCGTTCGTCCGTCCGTCCGGTCGGTTGTTCGTTCGTCCGTCCGTCCGTCCGTCCATCCAGTCGTTCGTTCGTCCGTCCCTCCGTCCGTCCGTCCGTCCGTCCGTCCGTCCGTCCGTCCGTCCGTCCGTTCGTTCGTTCGTTCGTTCGTTCGTTCAAGGCAACGCAAGGCAAGTTTATCTGTACAGCACAATTCAACACATAGACAATAGAGTACAAATATATGTATATATGTATATATATATATATATATATATATTGTATATTGTATAAATATATACATATATACAGTATATATATACATGTACAGTATATAAAAGGCAGCACTTAGTAAACATTATCTATCTGATGGAAACACCAGAAGTTTTCTTCGTTGCTGTTCTCTTTGTCGTTTTTCATCATCTCCGTCTTTCAAAAAGGATGCATCATAAAACTTTTATGCTTTCCGTTCCCGTGGACTAACTGTCCTGCAAAAACAAAGCCCCATCATGCACCACGGCTCTGTGGAGGGGGTTTTGTGATGTCGGGTTCTGTATGAAGTGGGAGGTTTGGCCGGTTGCAGAGAGAGGATAGAAGAATGTCAATGCGCCGGCTGAAAGCCAAAACAAACCTTTCAGTCTTTGCTCTGCGGGGAACGACCACTCGGCTCTGCCAGCCAAGTTCTGGAGATCGCTGCAGTAACCTTGGCCGCGGCCGACCCCCGCGTTCGCAAGCCCGTACTTTCAAACACTTTCTGTTTGGACTTTCCCCTCAACTGGAGTCTGGATGTTTAATTTATGTCCGACAGAATTCAGCATCAGTAGCAGCAGCAACCCAACCTTTATCTGTGTGATAAGATGATGTTACTACCAGTACTGGAGTTGAGGGTGGATGAGGGGGGATGAGGGGGATGAGGGGGGATGAGGGGGGATGGCATAAAAACGGTCCAAATCATCCCCCCCTGAAATAAAAACGGTCCAAATCATCCCCCCTGAAATAAAAACGGTCCAAATCATCCCCCCTGAAATAAAAACGGTCCAAATCACCCCCCCCCTGAAATAAAAACGGTCCAATTCATCCCCCCTGTAAAACTGCCATCCCTCCTTTCCATCCCTTATGTCATTTCATCAATGAATGTGGTTTTACTGCTATTTCAACATTTAGAGTCATCACCAGAAAAATAACACCAGAAAAATAACTTATTTGACAATTTTCACCTGTTTCAAGTAAATTTTCACTTGAAATAAGTAGGAAAATCTGCCAGTGGAACAAGATTTATCTTCTTATTACAAGCAAAAAAATCTTGTTCCACTGGCAGATTTTTCTACTTATTTTAAGTGAAAATCTACTTGAAACAGGTGAAAATTGTTGTTTTTTTCCAGTGATGAGTCTTCTTTTAAGTGTAATGAGATTTGTTTTACTAAAATGAGACATTTTAACTAGAAATAAGACAAATATTCTTGTTAAGATTGTGAGTTTTTGCAGTGATCCATGTTACTTATCCTGTGAAGGACAGAGTCATATTGATAAGTTCAGAAAAGTGTTTTTAATTGTTGTGTTTTGATGTATTTGATGTAAGCCCAGTGGATATTTAAAGCTTACAGAAGGCTGCATTTAACTGCTGCTATGTCATTCCTGCAGTATTTCTGCAGCTGTTTTGGTCACTGCTATTATTTGTAATATATTATATTATTTGTAATCGGCACAAATTATCTGTCCCCATAAGATAAAATCCACCATCCCCCCTGATTGTTTTTAGATTCCAGTACTGGTTACTACGATATTCGCAGCTCTTACCCTGAGGCCCGGTCTCTCTGCAGGCCCTGCCCGCCGCTAACTCCTGCCCGCTGCTAGCTCCTAGCCTGTCCGCCCTGTGCCCCGGCTGTCAGCTTTCCAGGCAGGCGGCGTTGACGAGGGGAGGCCACTCGGGCTGTCTGTCACGGGGGTTATTCTCGGGGCGGAGACGGTTCAGCTAATTCGCTGACACGGGCGGGTGTGCGCAGGAACCTGGAAGGGCGGGCGTTCGGCGGGGATTTACAATGTGTATGTGTGTGCGTTTGGCGGGGAGCTACCAGGGGTTAGCCTCGCCAGATGACAGGTATGAGGGGAGGCGGGGAGAGGGAGACTCAGGAGGGGAAAGGGGAATAAAAGAGAGAAGTACAGGGCTTGAATTTGGCTGCAACACCTGAACACGCTCTCACCTGTTCCCACGTTTGAAGGACGACGAACAAAGTTCCAAACCTAATAAATCTCCCTAAGAGACGTCCACTCAAGCCAAAAAGTAGCAGATATGCTGTATAGGTCAGTTGAGAAAGAGTCTTTGTAAGATAGAATTGTCAAATTGGTTTAATTCACCATACGAATTGTTACTTTTGCTTTTTCTGCGTCTAGAGCAGGGGTCTTCAACCCGCGGCTCCAGAGCCGCATGCAGCTCTTTAGCGCCGCCCTAGTGGCTCCTGGAGCTTTTTCAAAAATGTTTGACCTTTTTTTTCCTATTTTTCTTTTTTTTTCTCCTACTTTCTCTTTTTTTCTTCTTTTTTCTTTTTTCTTCTTTTTTTTCCTTTTTTTCTCTTTTTTTCACTCCTTTTTCCTTTCCTTTTTAATATCAACATTTCAACTTTTTTCTCGACATTGCGACTTTTTTCTCGAAATTCTGACTATTTCTTCGACATTTCGACTTTTTCTCAACATTTTGACTTTTTTCTTGACATTTCGACTTTTATCTCAACATTTCAACTTTTTTCTCGAAATCTTGACTTTTTTCTCGACATTTCGACTTTTTTCTGAACATTTCAACTTTTTTCTCGACATTTCGCCTTTCGCCATTTGCCTTCATTCTTATACAAGACTTTTCATTTTTTGAATTTGGCTGCAACACCTGAACACGCTCTCACCTGTTCCCACGTTTGAAGGACGACGAACAAAGTTCCAGACCTGGAACCCCTGAAACGCTTCTGGTAATAAATCTCCCTAAGAGACGTCCGCTCAAGCCAAAATGCAGCAGA
Source organism: Cololabis saira (assembly GCF_033807715.1). Taxonomy (NCBI): domain Eukaryota; kingdom Metazoa; phylum Chordata; class Actinopteri; order Beloniformes; family Belonidae; genus Cololabis; species Cololabis saira. Next base: position 47,230,666 of record NC_084592.1, on the reverse strand, counting down.
TAAACTGTATAGGTCAGTTGAGAAAGAGTCTTTGTAAGATAGAATTGTCAAATGGGTTTAATTCACCATACGAATCTTTACTTTTGCTTTTTCTGCGTCTAGAGATATAATTGTAGTTTCCTGTTTATTCATCATTCTTATTCTCACTGAACTGAAACAATCAAAGTGCTCAAAAAGATCAATGTCTCAATGTTGTTATATAGCAAGATTTCTACAGTATATGTGGCAAATACAGTCCAGACCTGAAACCCCTGAGACGCTCTGGTAATAAATCAATAATAAGTCATAAAAAGCAGCAGATACTGTATAGGTCAGTTGGGCGGCCGCTTGCTGGGGGTTTACGATGTGTATGTGTGTGCGGGGAGCTACCAGGGGTTAGCCTCGCCAGATGACAGGTATGAGCGGAGGCGGGGAGAGAGGGAGACTCAGGAGGGGAAAGGGGAATAAAAGAGAGAAGTACAGGGCTTGAATTTGGCTGCAACACCTGAACACGCTCTCACCTGTTCCCACGTTTGAAGGACGACGAACAAAGTTCCAGACCTAATAAATCTCCCTAAGAGACGTCCACTCAAGCCAAAAAGCAGCAGATACTGTATAGGTCAGATTAGAAAGAGTCTTTGTAAGATATAATTGTCAAATGGGTTTAATTCACCGTACGAATTGTTACAGATTACTTTGTAATACTGAATTTGACCCGGTCTTTGTACGTTTTGACCGTATAGAAACGTAATTCTTGCCATTTTAAGAATGAGATGAACCTGCTGGATCTACTGCCCTTACTTTTTAATCGTTTGTCCTTACACATTCCCTGGGAGAGCTATATAATATCTTTATCCAGTCGATAAAAGATTTGCCGAATCCAATTTGTGTAAAGTTGCTAATAGAAATTTCTAATTTACCCGATCGAATGCTTTTTCTGCGTCTAGAGATATAATTGTAGTTTCCTGTTTATTCATCATTCTTATTCTCACTGAACTGAAACAATCAAAGTGCTCCAAAAGATGTCTCAATGTTGTTATATAGCGAGATTTCTACAGTATATGTGGCAAATACAGTACAGACCTGAAACCCCTGAAACGCTCTGGTAATTAATCAATAATAAGTAATAAAAAGCAGCAGATACTGTATAGGTCAGTTGAGAAAGAGTCTTTGTAAGATAGAATTGTCAAATTGGTTTAATTCACCATACGAATTGTTACAGATTACTTTTGTAATATGGTATTTGACCCGGTCTTTGTACGTTTTGACCGTATAGAAACGTAATTCTTGCCGTTGTAAGAATGAGATGAATCTGCTGGATCTACTGCCACTACAGTGGCTGGGGGGACGGGTGATTTAAAGGTGCTATACAATTGCGTTTATGATTTTTTTTTATAGTTATAGTTAATATTTATTTCGGTCAATCACAAACATAAAAATCCACAAACAAGATAACACAGGGTTTTCCCTGGTCAACATTGTAATTATTTTGACCGAAAAGGTCTGGGCTTGAAGCATAAAGCTTATCTTGCCCACATTTTAACAGAATAGAATATACAAAAAGAACAAATGAAGTATCATGAGGCTACACAAAATAATAATAATAATGATAATAATAATAACAGAAAGTGAAAAGATGCTAAGGAAACCGACAAAACCAATTTAAGTTGTCATTTTATCTCATGCATGTGTACATTCTTCTTTGTTTGCTTATTGTGCTCCTATATATGTGTCCATTTAATTGTATGCATCAACAAAATAATAAAAAACAGTTGATCACAAAAAAAAGTAATGTTTCCATGGAGGTGATTAATGGGACGGTGATCTGTAACTGGAGTGAGCAGAGCAGAAAGCTTGGGCCAGGGGACCACATGGCTTCAGATACAGATACATATTCATGTATTCATCCACCCACAAGAAGGACTTTTCAAACGTAGCCACGCTCGGGTTTAGCCAGAACTGGGCTCGCTGTTTGGGTGAGAACCGGTATTATTGTTCTCTCGAGTCCCTCCTCAGTTACACACCTGTCCACATATCTGAGGGATGTATAGAGGGAATACCGCAGGCCAGCACGCAGCTCCCGAGGCTCCGGCCTGCAAACATGTACAAAAGAGAAAAACAGGGGCCAGCACAAGAAACTACATGAACGATGGACAAAAATGATGGCGATGAGATAGTAATTATAAATAAAAAATGGAAATGGAGAAGAGAGGAAGGGAAGAGGAGAGGAGAAGAAGGGTGAGAGGCACCGCCCAGTGGATCATGTCCCCCCTGCAGCATAGGCCTATAGCAGCATATCTACCACCAAGCTATATTTGAGACTAACTATTATAGTCTTGTTCTATAGCTGCAACTATGACTACTGACTCTAACACACTAGAGTTTACACTACCTAGAGATTTACCAACTCCAGCTAGAGGTTTACTAAACACTAACTATAGGCTTTACTAAACAGAAAGGTTTTAAGTTTAGTTTTAAAGGTGGAGGTGGTGTCAGCCTCCTTAACCCAGATTGGAAGTTGGTTCCATAGTAATGGTGCCTGATAGCAGAACGCCCGCCCTCCAAATCTACATTTAGATACTCTAGGAACTACGAGTAAACCTGCACCCTGAGAGCAGAGAGCTCTGCCAGGAACATAAGGCACTATCAGGTCTTGCAAAATAATGCAGAGATAAGCCGTTTTGGGCTTTATATGCAAGTAATACAATTTTAAATTGGATTCTGAATTTTACGGGTAGCCAATGGAGCGACGCTAACACTGGAGAGATGTGGTCTCTCCTGCTGATTCCTGTCAGCACTCGGGCTGCTGCAGTTACCCCAAGAACCAGTGGTCCATGGACATTAATATTTGGTACAGTTACCAAGAACCAGTGGTCCATGGACATTTGGTAGAGTTACCCCACTTTTTTATCATTTTTTTATTTTTATAGTAGTTCTTATTTTTGTTTATTATTCTCTTATTTATTCATGTTTTTATTATTTTACTTTATCCAATTTTAGATGTTTTCCAGTTGCTCAAACTGAAAGTTTACACTACCACTCCGTCTTTCTGCCACTCAGTCTTTCTGCCACTCAGTGTTTGTAACCCGCATTTACTCGCAGTCGCATCTGGGACGTCATGCGCATTCCCTCTATTTTCCAGGTGAGGATGTGAGAAACTGAAATCCTGCAACGATGTATCTGTGTCAGGTTGATGAAATGGAGACGAGTTTATCTTTTCACCATTTCAGTCACTTCCTCTCCTTGTAGGTGTGTTGCTTCCCTGCGTTCCCATGACGCCTCCCAGCTCAAGGTTATTGTGCAGCTCCTTAAGATCTGGCAGCCGGAGCCTGGAAGAGGAGGATCTGCCTCTAAAGGTGTGGCGTGAAGAGCAGCAGGTCAGCCATCGACGTCCCGCTTCAGGTCGGCATAATTCCTCAAGGCTGCTCCTAATCTCTCCCCATCCAGGCCTTTGATGTGGCCGTTCCTTCTCCACTTACTCAATATTTGATTTATCTCACTTCATACGGACTAATCCAGTTCAAGTATGTTCACAGAGACAGGAACTCCCCCTCTCCTCCCTGCTCTGTTACTGCCATGTTCAGCAGAAAGGATGGATGGATGGATGGATGGATGGATGGATGGATGGATGGATGGATGGATGGATGGATGATGGATGTATGGGTGGATGATGGATGATGGATGGATGATGGATGGATGGATGATGGATGTATGGGTGGATGATGGATGATGGATGGATGGATGGATGATGGATGGATGATGGATGGATGGATGATGGATGTATGGGTGGATGATGGATGATGGATGGATGGATGGATGGGTGGATGATGGATGATGGATGGATGATGGATGGACGATGGATGGATGGATGGATGATGGATGGATGGATGGATGATGGATGGATGATGGATGGACGATGGATGGATGGATGGATGATGGATGTATGGGTGGATGATGGATGATGGATGGATGATGGATGGACGATGGATGGATGGATGGATGGATGGATGATGGATGGATGGATGATGGATGGATTGATGGATGGATGATGGATGGATGATTGATGGATGATTGATGGATGGATGATGGATGGATGATGGATGGATGATGGATGGATGGATGGATGATGGATGGATGGATGGATGGATGGATGATGGATGGATGGATGGATGATGGATGGATGATTGATGGATGATTGATGGATGGATGATGGATGGATGATGGATGGATGATGGATGGATGATGGATGGATGGATGGATGATGGATGGATGATGGATGGATGGATGATGGATGGATGGATGATGGATGGATGATGGATGGATGATGGATGGATGGATGGATGATGGATGGATGATGGATTGATGGATGGATGGATGGATGATGGATGGATGGATGATGGATGGATGGATGGATGATGGATGGATGATGGATGGATGATGGATGGATGGATGGATGATGGATGGATGATGGATGGATGGATGGATGATGGATGGATGATGGATGGATGGATGATGGATGGATGATGGATGGATGATGGATGGATGGATGATGGATGGATGATGGATGGATGATGGATGGATGGATGGATGATGGATGGATGATGGATGGATGGATGATGGATGGATGGATGATGGATGATGGATGGATGGATGATGGATGATGGATGATGGATGGATGATGGATGGATGAATGATGGATGGATGATGGATGGATGATGGATGGATGATGGATGGATGATGGATGGATGATGGATGGGTGGATGGATGATGGATGGATGGATGATGGATGGATGGATGATGGATGGATGGATGAATGATGGATGGATGATGGATGGGTGGATGAATGATGGATGGATGGATGATGGATGGATGGATGATGGATGGATGATGGATGGATGGATGATGGATGGATGATGGATGGATGGATGATGGATGGATGATGGATGGATGGATGATGGATGGATGGATGATGGATGGATGATGGATGGATGGATGATGGCTGGATGGATGATGGATGGATGGATGATGAATGATGGATGGATGGATGATGGATGGATGGATGATGGATGGATGATGGATGATGGATGGATGGATGGATGATGGATGGATGGATGATGGATGGATGATGGATGGATGGATGATGGATGGATGATGGATGGATGGATGATGGATGGATGATGGATGGATGGATGATTGATGAATGATGGATGGATGATGGATGATGGATGGATGGATGGAGGATGGTTGGATGGATGATGGATGGGTGGATGATGGATGGATGATGGATGGATGGATGATGTTTGGTTGGATGGATGATGGATGGGTGGATGATGGATGGATGGATGGATGATGGATGGATGGATGGATGATGGATGGTTGGATGGATGATGGATGGATGGATGAATGGATGGATGATGGATGGATGGATGATGGATGGTTGGATGGATGATGGATGGGTGGATGATGGATGGATGATGGATGGATGGATGGATGATGGATGATGGATGATGGATGATGGATGGATGGATGATGGATGGATGAATGATGGATGGATGATGGATGGATGGATGGATGGATGGATGATGGATGGATGGATGGATGATGGATGAATGGATGGATGATGGATGGATGGATGGATGATGGATGGATGAATGATGGATGGATGGATGGATGGATGATGGATAGATGATGGATGGATGGATGGATGGATGGATGATGGATGGATGGATGGATGGATGATGGATGAATGGATGGATGATGGATGGATGATGGATGGATGGATGATGGATGGTTGGATGGATGAATGATGGATGGATGATGGATGGATGGATGGATGGAGGGATGATGGATGGATGATGGATGGATGATGGATGGATGGAGGATGGATGGATGATGGATGAATGGATGGATGATGGATGGATGATGGATGGATGGATGATGGATGGTTGGATGGATGATGGATGGGTGGATGATGGATGGATGATGGATGGATGGATGATGGATGGATGATGGATGGATGGATGGATGATGGATGGATGGATGGATGATGGATGGATGGATGGATGATGGATGGATGCATGGATGGATGGATGATGGATGATGGAAGTATGATGGATGGATGGATGGATGGATGATGGATGGATGATGGATGGATGGATGGATGATGGATGGATGATGGATGGATGATGGATGATGAATGGATGATGGATGGATGATGGATGGATGGATGGATGATGGATGGATGATGGATGGATGGATGATGGATGGATGGATGGAAAACAGATGGATGGATGATGGATGGATGGAAGGATGGATGATGGATGGATGGATGGATGGATGATGGATGGATGGATGGATGATGGATGGATGATGGATGGATGATGGATGGATGATGGATGGATGGATGATTGATGAATGATGGATGGATGATGGATGATGGATGGATGGATGGAGGATGGTTGGATGGATGATGGATGGGTGGATGATGGATGGATGATGGATGGATGATGGATGGATGGATGATTGATGAATGATGGATGGATGATGGATGATGGATGATGGATGGGTGGATGATGGATGGATGATGGATGGATGGATGATGTTTGGTTGGATGGATGATGGATGGGTGGATGATGGATGGATGGATGATGGATGGATGGATGGATGATGGATGGTTGGATGGATGATGGATGGATGGATGAATGGATGGATGATGGATGGATGGATGATGGATGGTTGGATGGATGATGGATGGGTGGATGATGGATGGATGATGGATGGATGGATGGATGATGGATGATGGATGATGGATGGATGGATGATGGATGGATGAATGATGGATGGATGATGGATGGATGGATGGATGGATGGATGGATGATGGATGGATGGATGGATGGATGGATGGATGATGGATGGATGAATGATGGATGGATGGATGGATGGATGATGGATAGATGATGGATGGATGGATGGATGGATGATGGATGGATGGATGGATGATGGATGAATGGATGGATGATGGATGGATGATGGATGGATGGATGATGGATGGTTGGATGGATGAATGATGGATGGATGATGGATGGATGGATGGATGGAGGGATGATGGATGGATGATGGATGGATGATGGATGGATGGAGGATGGATGGATGATGGATGGATGATGGATGGATGGATGATGGATGGTTGGATGGATGATAGATGGGTGGATGATGGATGGATGATGGATGGATGGATGATGGATGGATGATGGATGGATGGATGGATGATGGATGGATGGATGGATGATGGATGGATGGATGGATGATGGATGGATGCATGGATGGATGGATGATGGATGATGGAAGTATGATGGATGGATGGATGGATGGATGGATGATGGATGGATGATGGATGGATGGATGGATGATGGATGGATGATGGATGGATGATGGATGATGAATGGATGATGGATGGATGATGGATGGATGGATGGATGATGGATGGATGATGGATGGATGGATGATGGATGGATGGATGGAAAACAGATGGATGGATGATGGATGGATGGATGGATGGACGGATGATGGATGATGGATGGATGGTTGGATGGATGATGGATGGATGGATGATGGATGGATGGTTGGATGGATGATGGATGGATGGATGATGGATGGATGGTTGGATGATGGATGGATGGATGGTTGGATGGATGATGGATGGATGGATGATGGATCGATGATGGATGGATGGTTGGATGATGGATGGATGATGGATGATGGATGGATGGATGATGGATGGATGGATGATGGATGGATGGTTGGATGGATGATGGATGGATGGATGATGGATGGATGATGAATGGATGATGGATGGATGGATGATGGATGGATGATGGATGGATGATGGATGGATGGACGGATGATGGATGGATGATGGATGGATGGTTGGATGGATGATGGATGGATGGATGATGGATGGTTGGATGATGGATGGATGGATGGTTGGATGGATGATGGATGGATGGATGATGGATGGATGATGGATGATGGATGGATGGATGATGGATGGATGGATGAATGATGGATGGATGGATGGATGGAGGGATGATGGATGGATGATGGATGGATGATGGATGGATGGATGGATGATGGATGGGTGATGGATGGATGGATGATGGATGGTTGGATGGATGATGGGTGGGTGGATGATGGATGGATGATGGATGGATGGATGATGGATGGATGATGGATGGATGATGGATGGATGGATGGATGATGGATGGATGCATGGATGGATGGATGATGGATGATGGAAGTATGATGGATGGATGGATGGATGGATGATGGATGGATGATGGATGGATGGATGATGGATGGATGATGGATGGATGGATGGATGATGGATGATGAATGGATGATGGATGGATGATGGATGGATGGATGGATGATGGATGGATGATGGATGGATGGATGGATGATGGATGGATGGAAAACAGATGGATGGATGATGGATGGATGGAAGGATGGATGATGGATGGATGGATGGATGGATGGATGATGGATGGATGGATGGATGGATGATGGATGGATGGATGGATGATGGATGGATGGTTGGATGATGGATGGATGGTTGGATGGATGATGGATGATGGATGGATGATGGATGGATGGTTGGATGGATGATGGATGGATGGATGATGGATGGATGGTTGGATGATGGATGGATGGATGGTTGGATGGATGATGGATGGATGGATGATGGATCGATGATGGATGGATGGTTGGATGATGGATGGATGATGGATGATGGATGGATGGATGGATGATGGATGGATGGATGATGGATGGATGGATGGATGGATGATGGATGGATGATGGATGGATGGATGATGGATGGATGATGGATGGATGATGGATGGATGGATGATGGATGGATGGATGGACGGATGATGGATGGATGATGGATGGATGGTTGGATGGATGATGGATGGATGGATGATGGATGATGGATGGTTGGATGATGGATGGATGGATGGTTGGATGGATGATGGATGGATGGATGATGGATCGATGATGGATGGATGGTTGGATGATGGATGGATGGATGGATGGATGATGGATGGATGGATGGATGGATGGATGGATGGATGATGGATGGATGGATGATGGATGGATGATGGATGGATGATGGATGGATGGATGGATGGATGATGGATGGATGATGGATGGATGATGGATGGATGGATGATGGATGGATGGACGGATGATGGATGGATGGTTGGATGGATGATGGATGGATGGATGATGGATGGATGATGGATGGATGGATGATGGATGGATGGTTGGATGGATGATGGATGGATGGATGGATCGATGATGGGTGGATGGATGGATGGATGATGGATGGATGGATGGATGGATGATGGATGGATGATGGATGGATGGATGGATGGATGATGGATGATGGATGGATGATGGATGGATGGATGGATGATGGATGGATGATGGATGGATGATGGATGGATGATGGATGATGAATGGATGATGGATGGATGATGGATTGATGGATGGATGATGGATGGATGATGGATGGATGGATGGATGGATGGATGATGGATGGATGGATGGAAAACAGATGGATGGATGATGGATGGATGGAAGGATGGATGATGGATGGATGGATGGATGGATGGATGATGGATGGATGGATGGATGGATGATGGATGGATGGATGGATGATGGATGGATGATGGATGGATGATAGATGGATGGATGGACGGATGATGGATGATGGATGGATGATGGATGGATGGTTGGATGGATGATGGATGGATGGATGATGGATGGATGGTTGGATGGATGATGGATGGATGGATGATGGATGGATGGTTGGATGATGGATGGATGGATGGTTGGATGGATGATGGATGGATGGATGATGGATCGATGATGGATGGATGGTTGGATGATGGATGGATGATGGATGATGGATGGATGGATGATGGATGGATGGATGATGGATGGATGGATGGATGGATGATGAATGGATGATGGATGGATGGATGATGGATGGATGATGGATGGATTGATGATGGATGGATGGATGGACGGATGATGGATGGATGATGGATGGATGGTTGGATGGATGATGGATGGATGGATGATGGATGGTTGGATGATGGATGGATGGATGGATGGTTGGATGGATGATGGATGGATGGATGGATGATGGATGGATGATGGATGATGGATGGATGGATGGATGATGGATGGATGATGGATGGATGAATGATGGATGGATGGATGGAGGGATGATGGATGGATGATGGATGGATGGAGGATGGATGGATGATGGATGAATGGATGGATGATGGATGGATGATGGATGGATGGATGATGGATGGTTGGATGGATGATGGATGGGTGGATGATGGATGGATGATGGATGGATGATGGATGGATGGATGATGGATGGATGCATGGATGGATGGATGATGGATGATGGAAGTATGATGGATGGATGGATGGATGGATGATGGATGGATGATGGATGGATGGATGGATGATGGATGGATGATGGATGGATGGATGGATGATGGATGATGAATGGATGATGGATGGATGATGGATGGATGGATGGATGATGGATGGATGATGGATGGATGGATGGATGGATGATGGATGGATGGAAAACAGATGGATGGATGATGGATGGATGGAAGGATGGATGATGGATGGATGGATGGATGGATGGATGGATGGATGATGGATGGACGATGGATGGATGATGGATGGATGGATGGACGGATGATGGATGATGGATGGATGATGGATGGATGGTTGGATGGATGATGGATGGATGGATGGATGGATGGATGATGGATGGATGGATGATGGATGGATGGTTGGATGATGGATGGATGGATGGTTGGATGGATGATGGATGGATGGATGATGGATCGATGATGGATGGATGGTTGGATGATGGATGGATGATGGATGATGGATGGATGGATGGATGATGGATGGATGGATGATGGATGGATGGATGGATGATGGATGGATGATGGATGGATGGATGATGGATGGATGATGGATGGATGATGGATGGATGGATGATGGATGGATGGATGGACGGATGATGGATGGATGATGGATGGATGGTTGGATGGATGATGGATGGATGGATGATGGATGGTTGGATGATGGATGGATGGATGGTTGGATGGATGATGGATGTATGGATGATGGATGGATGGTTGGATGATGGATGGATGGATGGATGGATGGATGATGGATGGATCGATGGATGGATGATGGATGGATGGATGATGGATGGATGATGGATGGATGATGGATGGATGGATGGATGGATGATGGATGGATGATGGATGGATGGATGATGGATGGATGGATGGATGATGGATGGATGATGGATGGATTGATGATGGATGGATGGACGGATGATGGACGGATGATGGATGGATGGATGATGGATGGATCGATGGATGGATGATGGATGGATGGATGATGGATGGATGATGGATGGATGATGGATGGATGGATGGATGGATGATGGATGGATGATGGATGGATGGATGATGGATGGATGGATGGATGATGGATGGATGATGGATGGATTGATGATGGATGGATGGACGGATGATGGACGGATGATGGATGGATGGTTGGATGGATGATGGATGGATGGATGATGGATGGATGATGGATGGATGGATGATGGATGGATGGTTGGATGGATGATGGATGGATGGATGGATCGATGATGGGTGGATGGATGGATGGATGATGGATGGATGGATGGATGATGGATGGATGATGGATGGATGGATGGATGGATGGATGGATGATGGATGGATGATGGATGGATGGATGATGGATGGATGATGGATGGATGGATGATGGATGGATGATGGATGGATGGATGATGGATGGATGGATGGATGGATGGATGATGGATGATGGATGGATGGATGGATGGATGGATGATGGATGGATGGATGGATGGATGGATGATGGATGGATGGACCCGGACCCCCCGCCCCTTCTCCTATGTGCGTATGAATCGTGTAGGGGGGGCAGGAGGGGGAGCGGAGGCCGAAGCCAGGAGGCAGGACCAGCAGAGCTGGCCCTGGAAGGACGCCCACGCTCCCCCACCGGCCATCCAGTAGACGGGGGCCGGCCCTCCGAGCCGGGCCAGGGCCCCACCGTACCTCCACGGGCACCGCTGGAGCACCCAGACGGAGGGGGAAACGGTCCAGCATCCCTCCATTCATACTGACAACATAAGACATAGACACCTGGGAATGGTGCCACCCCGCCGCCGCGCCCGCCCGCGCACCCCCGGCCGGGGGAGGCCCGATCCCCGGACCCGGCCCCACCCCCCCCCGGGGCCACCCCGGCGGACACCCCAAAAGTCACGGAGTCCCCACAGCCATGAGGTAACCCATAGGCCCCCAGGTCCCCCACCGGCCAGGGACAGGGCCCCAGAGAACATTCTTATTTACAATGACGGCCTGGCAAGAGACAAGGATCACTTGGGAGGAAAATGAAGTGGGCTAGGGAGTAAAACACAGTAAAATTGTATCTCTACAAAGGTAGAAAACCATTAGGGAGCATTTTTTGGCAAAACAGCAGAAATTGGCAGAACACCGGTTCTCGATTCCCAACCTTAGAGACCAGACACGTGTAGCGTCGGACGGAGACCCGATCACGGGCAGGAGAAAAAGCAGCCGCGGTATTTCCACCGCCATTAAGAACCGCTGTGTTACATTAAAACAAAGACGTGGCTGCTGAAAGCTTGGGATCAGAGTGAACACCTCGCGTCGAGCTTTGAGCTTTGAGCGTGAATAATTGCTGTCTCCCGGCCGTGCACTTTAGCTGTGTCAGATAGCGACCCGGCGCCCCGGAGGTAAGCCTTCTACATCAGGATGCCGAAGAGACACCGGCCATATGGCGCTCCCTTCTGCATCCCTCCGCACACATAATGACGAGACAGTAACTCAACCGAAACAAAAGCATCATAGTGTAAAAAAGAATAATACAATAGAGGCTTAACAAGTCTAAAAATCCAATAGAGGTGGGGAAGGGGGGATGACGGGTGGGGGGGCATTCCCTTCTGGTGTAATTAACCGAACAGCCTCACTCTGTATCAGTTAAAGCCAAAACACACCAACCATGAAACAAACACTGAGGAAGCCCCAGATTTGTTTGAGACTTTCACGGATCAGGGAGGTATTCTTCCCCTACTTAACAGTAATCAGAGTCCTTATTACAGAGCGCCGGGTTTGTGTAACACTGAAGCAAAACCCTCAACTATTCTGTCCCGCATTAGTTCCACTTAGTTGGGTCCCAATGACCTATTCAATGTAAATGTTCTGAGCGATAATGTGTGGCGGGCCGCGGCGGCTCTCTAATAGGTGCGTACGTTCGGGGGGGGAGAGGGAAATGACAAGGCTGAAAGGGAAAAAGGGGCTCCGGCGCCTTTTGAATGGGGTTATTTAAGCAGGGTAATGATGGGAAAGTAAACGACTTCAAACGAATAATTAGGCCCAGATAGGAAGATAGCCAACAGAGTCTCAACAGATACACGTCCAGGTTCATTAAATAACAACAGTGTCGAGCCGCAGAGCAAATTGGAGAGCGGCGTTTTTTTTCCAACAAAGGACAAGAGTGAAAGAAGGCATTTGCATCTGTGATAGTTTAATGATGACAGGGAGGCCTCGAAGGTGCAAGACCTGCAAATCAGTTAGAGTCACACCTCAAAGCTTCCACCAACGTTGTTTGGTGAGAAAAAAGGCCCAAATTAACGAGAGAGTTGAACAAATGAGAGACATCAGAGACGCAATAATGATGTACGTGTTAAGAGGAATGCAACACTCTCCTTTTTTCGCCGTCTTGATTTGGCAGAGGAAGGTGTAGAGGGAAACATGTTTGTGACACAGAGTCGTCTGCTACAGAGTGTTAACGGAAACCTGAGTCAATCTGTCAATCCGTCACGCTCGGGGACCTCGTCTGCTAATGCTGCTAATGCTGCGGCAGATTAATGACTTCAGGTGTCGCTGCATCTGCATCGTTAATGAGATCATCCTGCTTTTACTTTAGTTTCATGACCTCCTCCCTTTATTGAGAAACTGGGATCTCTTTCTTCTTCTTTAGTACAAACTTGACCAATAAACCACTACAAATGAAATCGATCAATGAATAAAATAGAAAAAACAATAACGGACCTGTTCAGATTGATTTAAACGTTTTATTATGCTGTTATTACATCACCGTCCTCCTAATATATGTTTCCACTTCACTGCATGAAGACGGACGGACGGGCGGACGGACGGACAGATACTTTAGAGATAGATAGATAGACAGACAGACAGACAGACAGACAGACAGACAGACAGACAGACAGACAGACAGACAGACAGACAGACAGACAGACAGACAGACAGACAGACAGACAGACAGACAGACAGACAGATAGATAGATAGATAGAATGAACAAAGGAACTAATGAACGAATGAAGGAATGAAGGAACGAAGGAATGAACGAACGAATGAAGGAACGAAGGAATGAAGGAACGAACGAACGAACAAAGGAACGAAGGAACGAACGAAGGAAGGAATGAACGAACGAATGAAGGAACAAAGGAATGAAGGAATGAAGGAACGAACGAAGGAATGAAGGAACGAACGAACGAACGAACGAACGAACGGAGGAATGAACGAACGAATGAACGAACGAAGGAACGAACGAAGGAACGAACGAACGGAGGAATGAAGGAACGAACGAACGAAGGAACGAACGAACGAAGGAACGAAGGAACGAATGAAGGAATGAACGAACGAAGGAACGAACGAACGAACGAAGGAAAGATAGATAGATAGATAGATAGATAGATAGATAGATAGATAGATAGATAGATAGATAGATAGATAGATAGATAGATAGATAGATAGATAGATAGATAGATAGATAGATAGATAGATAGATAGATAGATAGATAGATACAGTGTAGCGTTTGCTCAAGGGTCCATAGGGCGGTTGTTCGATGCCATTCAGCACATGCAAATACCAGGTTGAGCTGAGTGTATTCTCCATGTTTTCTCTGGGTCTCTTGTGTCTGCCATCTCTCTCTCCGCCCGTCACAATCCCCTCGCCGGAGCCGGGAGACAGGGCCGTTACCGCGGAGACAGACACCGAGCACGTCTCAGGTTGAGCTCCCTGTTACCATGCGGCAGCCATTGGAAACAGATGGTCTCCAAACAGCCTGTCATGTTTACTGCTGCAGCCATAAAAGACAAGGATCCAACAACACGCTCCCGCAGGATTCTCCCGGGACTGCAGCGCGGCCGACAAACAGCTGCCTCGGCCCTACACCTTCACTCAGACACACATGCTCACACCTTGAACTGACTCCCACCGTCACTTCCACCAAAACGCCTCTATTACCCGCACAATGACAACACCGGCGAGCAGAGGTGTCAAGTAACAAAGTACAAATACTTTGTTACCTTACTTATTTTTTTAATCAAGATTACTGACACTCAAAAATGTGGTTAAGGCCACGTTTACACATAGCCGGGTATTTACAAAAATGGATATTTTCCCCTCTACGTTTTCAAAAATATCCTCGTTTACACGGACCCGCATGAAAACGCTGTTAACGTCATGCCAGCCAATCAGAATCCTGGAAAAAACATCAACAAATGACACGTGTAACTTCCAGTTAAGGCTGATTTATGGTTCCGTGTTACACCAACGCAGAGCTACGGCGTAGGCTACGCGGTGACGCACACCGTACGGCGCGCATCGCCGCGTACCCTACGCCGTAGACTCTGCGTCGATTTAACGCGGGACCATAATTCAGGCTTTACGTCCAAGACGGAACGAGAGTCTTTCATTTGGAGTGACAGAGAAGTGGAGTTACTTTTAAGTGTGACTTTAGAATATAAAACAGGTAAAATACAAGAAAATATTGACGGTGGCCAAACAAATTGTAAACACAGGTCGCACAAATGATGCTGGTGACGTTTCTGTCTCATAATGTGACGTTCTGAGCCTAAATCTCCGTTTTCCTCCGTTTACAAGCAAACGTGAAAACAGAGTTTTTGAAAATCTCCACTTTGGCCGGAGTTTTCAGAAATGATGGTTTTTGGAGACTTTGAGCTCCGTTTTCGTGTAAACGAACGAACAAAACGCATGAAAACGCCTCCGTTTTCGCTAAATTTCTCGCTAAATGTAAAGCATTACCAGAAAACTTACAATACATGTTTACATTCAGTTCAAATAATGAAGATAGTCGTAGAAAATTTAATTTTAAACATTTATTTGCACGAACAACTTTAAAGCAGATGAGCGTTTCAATTGTTGGAATTAAGTTATGGAATTCATTACATTATGATTTAAAGGGCTGTATAAACATATTTCAGTTTAAAAAAGAATTTAAAGAGAAAAAAATAGCAATGTATGGATGAAATAGTCAAAATGTATAATATATGCGTCTGGAGACAGACGATCTATCTTTGATTTTTTTTTTTCTTTCTTTGTGATGTTAACTAAGTAATTGTGCAGAAATCTGTTATTATTGTTCAGTTTAGTTTTGAGGGAGGGGCAGGTAGAATAAGAGTTTCTTCTTCCTGCTCCTTTCTGGTTATGGAATCTGCTTTTGATTGTGTTGTTATTTTACTTGTTTGTTTCTTTTGTTTGAATATTTCCATGATTGGAATAAATAAAAATGAAATGAAAGTAGGAATTTTGGTTATCTATACTTCACTGGAGTAATTATTTTTCAGACGACTTTTTACTTTTACTCCTTACATTTTCACGCAATTATCTGTACTTTTTACTCCTTACATTTTAAAAACAGCCTCGTTACTCTATTTCATTTCGGCCTTTAAATAAAAACTATCCAGTTAAATTGCTCCATCCGGATAGAGTGAATTTGGTTGTGGTTGTTTCAGATGTTCTTGTCCAGTTTTGTTCTTACATCCGTTCCCTCAGATTCCTGCAACTAAACCTGGATGTACATTCCAATAAAGGTTAGGATAAATGATAACATGAACATGAAGTTTGATTTTTGCACCATTACAATACTTATAGGAACTAGTCATCATATCTGCTGCTCTCTGAAACACATGTTAATGCTCAATAGTACACATATATGCTTCTTTAATATATTTACATTATACTAAGATACATTCATTTTCAATGGCTTTTGTCCTTAATGGCTTTTTCCCCCTTACATTACTTTTACTTTTATACTTTAAGTAGTTTTGAAACCAGTACTTTTATACTTTTACTTGAGTATTTTTAAACTGTAGTATCTATACTTCTACCTGAGTAATGAATGTGAATACTTTTGACACCTCTGCCGGCGAGGAAGGGAAACCGGCGCACACTCTCAACGTCCTCCAACCAAGCCGTCCGGACATGCTACATTTACTGCAATTAAACAAGCATGCCATTTGAATATCTGATGACACCTTGCAACCTGCTCCATGGGCTCTGAATATAATGGTGTCCCTGCGGAGCCTGCGAGAAATTGTCCATGTCACAGTTAATGAAGGGAATTTGCATTGTTATCTCAATTAAGGGCAGAGGATTAATGAAGCTCACTTCTGAATTAGTTAATGGACAAAAACTTGTACAAATGTGTTTTTCATGGCCCATAGGTTTGGCCCGCCGCTAATGTATATTCTTGGGGGTGACGGGGTGACGGCGGATCAAGGGCGAGGGCCGGCTGTAATGAGGCAGGTGCCGCCGGACATTTCCCTTCCTCTCATGGGGAGATGCTGCTCTGACCTCGTCCTCCGTCTCCTCTTCCCCGTCTCCCCGCCACGTCTCTTCCACCTCTGTCCATAAACTCCCCGTTGGACCCACTATTGGCTCTGAATCATGTCTGCACGTCCTCGTCCGCCAGGTATCACTCACCTTTTTACAGGTGACTGGAGGTGATAAATGCTGCTGCAATGATGAAAAAAACTGTCAGTTTCCCCCTAAAAAAAAGGAAAAGATCCCAGCTTTGACATAAGAGGATAATGTAGAGCTTAGGCCTCGCCCTGCCCTGCCTCACCTTGTCTCGCCTCGCTTTGCCTTGCCTTGCTTTGCCTCGCCTTGCCTTGCCTTGCCTTGTCTTGCCTTGCCTTGCCTCGCTTTGCCTCGCTTTGCCTTGCCTTGCTTTGCCTCGCCTTGCTTTGCTTCACCTTTGCCTGCCTTGCCCTGCCTTGCATTGCCTCGCCTTGCCTTACCTTGCCTTGCCTTGCCCAGCCTTGCCTTGCCTTTCCCAACCTTGCCTTGCCTTGCCTCGCCTCGCCTCCCCTCGCCTCGCCCTGCCTTGCCTTGCCTTGCCTTGCCTCACCCTGCCTCGCTTTGCCTCCCATCCCCTCTCCTCGCCCCCGGCTTGCCTTGTCTTGCCTCGCCTCGCCTTGCCTTGCCTCGCTTTGCTTTGCCTCGCCTCGCCTTGTTTTGCCTTGCCTCGCCCTGCCTTGCCTTGTCTTGCATTGCCTTGCCTTCCCTTGCTTTGCCTTGCTTTGCCTTGCCTCGCTTTGCCTCACCCTGCCTTGCCTCGCCTTGCCTCGCTTTGCCTCGCCTCGCCCTGCCTTGCCTCGCCTTGCCTCGCTTTGCCTCGCCTCGCCTCGCCTTCCTTCCCTTCCCTTGCCCAGCCTTGCCCAGCCTTGCCTTGCCTTGAAGGGAATTTATCTCAATTAAGGGCAGAGGATTAATGAAGTCACTTCTGAATTAGTTAATGGACAAAAACTTGTACAAATGTGTTTTTCATGGCCCATAGGTTTGGCCCGCCGCTAATGTATATTCTTGGGGGTGACGGGGTGACGGCGGATCAAGGGCGAGGGCCGGCTGTAATGAGGCAGGTGCCGCCGGACATTTCCCTTCCTCTCATGGGGAGATGCTGCTCTGACCTCGTCCTCCGTCTCCTCTTCCCCGTCTCCCAGCCACGTCTCTTCCACCTCTGTCCATTAACTCCCCGTTGGACCCACTATTGGCTCTGAATCATGTCTGCACGTCCTCGTCCGCCAGGTATCACTCACCTTTTTACAGGTGACTGGAGGTGAGAAACGCCGGTGCAATGATGAAGAAAACTGTCAGTTCCCCCCTAAAAAAAGGAAAAGATCCCAGCTTTGACATAAGAGGATAATGTAGAGCTTAGGCCTTGCCTTGCTTTGCCTTGCCTTTCCTCGTCTCACCTCGCCTTCCCTTCCCTAGCCTTGCCTTGTTTTGCCTCGCTTTGCCTCGCCTTGCCTTGTCTTACCTCGCCTTGCCCTGCCTTGCCTTGCCTTGCCTCGCCTGGCCTGGCCTTGCCTTCCATTGCCTTGCCTCGCCTTGCCTTGCTTTGCCTCGACTCGCCCAGCCCTGCCTTGCCTTGCTTTGCCTCGCCTTGCCCCGCCTGGCCTTGCCTTGCCTTGCCCAGCCTCGCCTTGCCTTGCCTTGCCTTGCCCAGCCTTGCCTTGCCCAGCCTTGCTTCGCCTCGCCTTGCCTTGCCTTGCCTTGCCCAGCCTTGCCTCGCCTTGCCCAGCCTTGCCTCGCCTCGCCTTGCCTTGCCTTGCCTTGCCCAGCCTTGCCTTGCCCAGCCTTGCCCTGCCTTGCCTTGTCTTATCTTGCCTTGCCTCGCCCTGCCTTGCCTCGCCCTGCCTTGCCTTGCTTTGCCTTGCCTCACCCTGCCCTGCCTCCCCTCGCCTCGCCCTGCCTTGCCTCGCCTTGCCTTGCCTTGCCTTGCCTTGCCCAGCCTTGCCTTGCCTCACCCTGCCTTACCTTACCTTGCCTCGCCTCGCCTTGCCCCGCCTTGCCTTGCCTCGCCCTGCCTTCACTTGCCTTGCATTGCATTGCCTTGCCTCGCCCTGCCTTCACTTGCCTTGCATTGCATTGCCTTGCCTCGCCTCGCCTTCACTTGCCTTGCCTTGCCCAGCCTTGCCTTGCCCCGCCTTGCCTTGCCTTGCCTCGGCTCGCCTTGCTTTGCCTCACTTTGCCTCGCCTTGCCCAGCCTTGCCCAGCCTTGCCTTGAAGGGAATTTATCTCAATTAAGGGCAGAGGATTAATGAAGCTCACTTCTGAATTAGTTAATGGACAAAAACTTGTACAAATGTGTTTTTCATGGCCCATAGGTTTGGCCCGCCGCTAATGTATATTCTTGGGGGTGACGGGGTGACGGCGGATCAAGGGCGAGGGCCGGCTGTAATGAGGCAGGTGCCGCCGGACATTTCCCTTCCTCTCATGGGGAGTGGAGATGCTCCTCTGACCTCGTCCTCCGTCTCCTCTTCCCCGTCTCCCAGCCAAGTCTCTTCCACCTCTGTCCATTAACTCCCCGTTGGACGACTATTGGCTCTGAATCATGTCTGCACGTCCTCGTCCGCCAGGTATCACTCACCTTTTTACAGGTGACTGGAGGTGATAAATGCTGGTGCAATGATGAAGAAAACTGTCAGTTTCCCCCCTAAAAAAAGGAAAAGATCCCAGCTTTGACATAAGAGGATAATGTAGAGCTTAGGCTTCCCATTGATCTGCGGTGACTGTTAAAGTGGCAGCTTTAGTGTAGTTTGAGAGGAGCGTATTCTTGTGTGTGAGGACAGCTTAAGTGGGTATTTGTAAGGAGTAACTAAAGGCCATAAATAAAGGCTTGCACAAGTGCTCCTCTGCTCCGGGGGCCTCAAATGGCCAATGAATTATTTATAACAGCCAGGACATGAGTTGATGTTAGGATAGAGGAGGGGCGGCACACACACACACACACACACACACACACACACACACACACACACACACACACACACACACACGCACCCTCACAAACAAACACACACTGTCAAGTCAACACTTTCACGTACAATGCCGCCTCTTAAAGGGGTCAGTGTGCCGGAGAGCCGCCGACTCGGCTAACAGCCCCGAGAACTGGACTGGTGACGGGGGAAATGATCCTTTTCTGCTCAATCTACCGGATATCTGGAGGACTGGACCCCAGGATGCCACGATAAAAGGATAATTTTTATTATTATTAGGGCCCGAACACTTACAGTGCGAAGGCCCTATTGTATCTGAAGGAATTTTGTAAATTCTTTCTTCTGACAAAATGAGGGCCTTTTTTTCCCCTAAACGTGCCCCAAAAGTCACCAAATTTTGCACCAAGCCAGGCCTGGTGAAAAATGTGATATTTAATGGTTTGTATTAATGGGCGTGGCCTAACGGCTCAACAGCGCCCCCTAGAAAACTTTGTGCCTCAAGCCCCACAATACGGTTTGACGTACATGCACGAAAATCGGTACACACCTGTATCATGTCACAACTTAAAGAAAAGTCTCTTGGCGCCATGGCCCAAACCCAACAGGAAGTCGGCCATTTTTAATTAATCGTGTCATTTTGGCGAAATTTATGCCATTCCTTAGGCAGTTAATACGGCCCGAACCGTAACGTGCCCCCTGGTGTGTTATACATCAAAATGTGCGTCTTCATCCTGTGACAACACACATTACTTTTCTCTTTCAAAAGTGTTACCGTGGCGACGCTAGATGCCAAAAAGCACGCCCATTCTTCATCTGATTGGTTCAGACAGAAAAAAACTAGTGATGCACCGATTGTTCGGTAACCGAAATTGTTCGGCCGAAAATGGCAAAAAACACTTTCGGTGTTCGGTGGAATAAGTGGGGAAAAAAACGAACAATTAATAACGGCGTTGTAATATAAGGAAATAGACTGGCCGCTCCGTCCCGTAACGTTGCACACTACATAAATCGTTGGCCAACCAAAAACTAACCCCATAAGAATTTTACCAACATTCACCAGGAGGTGGAACCAAAATAAATATTTATTTATGTTCAATAAGTATTTTCTACCTTGTAATTTTGTAAAAGATTTTTTCTTCAAATAAATTTGATTTATGCAATGGTGAAAAAATTGGCAAAATAAATGAAAAACTGCTGAAGAACCATGTTCGGTATTGTTCGGTATTCGGCCAAGTGTTTATTATTATTTTCGGTTTCGGTTTCAGCCACAAATTTTCATTTCGGTGCATCACTAAAAAAAAACTTTGTGCCTCGAGCCCCACAATACGCTTGCCTTGCCTTGCATGTTTGGGCTCTGGTCCATCCTGGGATGCCCCAGGTGCCGGTTCTGGGTCAGGGCAGGCATAGCTATTGCCCCCTGGGTGGGAGCCTGTATGTTGGGGTCCACAACTGGGTTTGGGCTAATGGGTTTATTTATAGTTTATAGTTTTATTTGGATACCCATTAGCTGCAACAAAACTGCAGCTATTCTTCCTGGGGTCCCACACATAATATACAGTACATGACAAAAATTAAAAGCAAACCTAAAGAGGTAGTAAAGAAAAAGAAGATAAAAATCCAAAAGAAAACAATAAAAAAAAGGAAATTCTACTACAAAATATACTTTTTCTGTCAAATAAGACCAGTGCTCCTTTTGACACTCACATTAAGGTTACAGTCATTCCGTTAAACATTTAGATATAATGCATTACAATACAAAATCATACCTTCTTTAAATATCAACCAATTCAAACAATGTATAGTCATCGACACTGCGTTTAAGTTATAATCACTTATCGTTTAATAAACCAATAACCATTTAATAATAATTAAATATGTTTTATATGTATTTATTTAAGATATATTTCTTTACTAATAATTTGAATTCTTTTATGCTAGTAGTTCGCTCAAAGTGTTTGGGAAGTAAAGAAAGGGTGGCCTCCCTCCACCATCGGGACAGTTCTTCACCCAACAGCAGTTCAGCACCTTTGGGTGCTGGGGTGTCCCCCGTTGTACATTTCACACAATGATGTTTTAGGAGCTGAAATTGCATAAACCGACCAGCAACCGCTTCAGGCCCCGTTTACACGGAGCAACAACGCTGGTGTTTTCATGCGTTTTGGCCGGTCGTTTACACGAAAACGAAGCTCAAAGTCTCCAAAAACCATCATTCCTGAAAACTCCGGCCAAAGTGGAGATTTTCAAAACCTCCGTTTTCACATTTGCTGTTAAACAGAGAGAAACGGACATTTAGGCTTCAGAACGTCACATTATGAGACAGAAACGTCACCAGCGTCATGAGTGACACCTGTGTTTACAATTAGTTTGTAACCGTCAATATTTTCTAGTATTTTACCTGTTTTATATTCTAACGTCACACTTAAAAGTAACTCCACTTCTCTGTCACTCCAAACCAAAGACTCTGGTTCATCTTGGAAGTAACTGGCAGTCCAGGCTGATTTATGGTTCCGCGTTACACCAGCGTAGAGCTACGGCGTAGGCTACGCGGCGACGCACCGTACGTAGGCTACGCCGTCGATTTAACGCGGAGCCATATTATTCAGGCTTCACACGTGTCATTTGTTAACGTTTTTTCCAGGATTCTGATTGGCTAGCATGACTTTATCTTCTCGTTACACTGCCCCCTGTAGGTTTGGATGCTCATAGCACCTTAACAGATATTCATGCGGGTTCGTGTAAACGAGGACATTTTTCAAAACGTAGAGGGGAAAATATCAGTTTTTGTAAATACCCGGCTATGTGGAAACGTGGCCTCAGTTTCTCATCTCCTTACCGGACGTTTCCCAGCACGGCTCGGTTTGTGGATCTCATGGTCACAGAGGATGAAATCCTACATCCTAAACAAGTTAAGAGTTAAGAATACATACTATTTGGGCCAATTCATAATTGAAACAACACAGCGAGAGTTAAAAGCAAAGCCCTAGCCCTAACGTCTCGGCTGGACTTTGGGAACATTTTGACCAACATGAAGGAGCAGCCGTGTCGTCTTTGGCAGGAAACCAAACCCCTTGAGCCAATAAACAAATTATGTTTGAGCATGTTGGTCTAAATGAACAGAAGGATGGAGAGAAGACATGGAGGAGAGGGAAGAGGACAAACCCCGTGACCCGGGAAGCCACGGACGACGAGCATCGGCTGTGACGGTCGGCGGCTCTGCAGCCGAAAACAAAGTGAGTGTGGTTGTCAGTAATAAAAGCGTCATTAAAAAGTCAAAGGTTGGAGAGGTCAGTCCGGAGGATTCTCCCCACCTGTGAATTGTCTCTCCGGTTCTCTGCAACACCGGAGCTGCTCGCCTGCTGCCTGTAAAGCGCTGATGCAACATGGCACCTTAAAACAAGCGTTTACATTGAAAGGTCAGCTGGGGGAGGACGGGGGGGCACGCTGGATCTGGATCAGTTTTAAAGCATAAATCCTCCCCTACACCAGAATAAATCTGACTTTACTTCCCCACCAGCTAGTGTACATACATATATACATGTTGCAAGTACACAAAGGTACTTTCCATGTTTCCCCGACTCACAAAAACACCTACACGACTGTCTCAGAAAATTTGAATATTGAGATTTTCTTTAATGCAATTACAAAAACAAAAATGTCATCCATTCTGGATTCATTACAAATCAACTGAAATATTGCAAGTCTTTTTTTATTTTAATATTGCTGATCATGGCTTAGAGTTTAAGAAAACTCAAAAAATCTCAAAAAATTTGAATATTCTGGGAATCTTAATCTTAAACTGTAAACCATAATCAGCAATAATAACAACCCTCCAAAGTCATCAATCAAACTGACCCGAGATATTTGGAGGAAAACTAAAGGTGGAACTACACCTTTAACTAATTAACTAAGTTTTAATGGATTTTATAATGAGATGTATAAAATACAATCTACATGTGTTTTAATTGTGTGTGTGTGTGTGTGTGTGTGTGTGTGTGCGTGCGTGTGTACGTGCGTGCGTGTGTATGTGCGTGCGTGCGTGCGTGTGTGTGTGTGTGTGTGTGTGTGTCTGCAGAAATACTGCAGGAATGACATAGCAGCAGTTAAATGCAGCCTTCTGTAAGCTTTAAATATCCACTGGGCTTACATCAAATACATCAAAACACAACAATAAAAAACACTTTTCTGAACTTATCAATATGACTCTGTCCTTCACAGGATAAGTAAAATGGATCACTGCAAAAACTCACAATCTTAACAAGAATATTTGTCTTATTTCTAGTTAAAATGTCTCATTTTAGTAAAAAAAATCTCATTACACTTAAAACAAGACTCATCACTGAAAAAAACAACAATTTGCACCTGTTTCAAGTAGATTTTCACTTAAAATAAGTAGAAAAATCTGCCAGTGGAACAAGATCTTTTTGCTTGTAATGAGAAGATAAATCTTGTCCCACTGGCAGATTTTTCTACTTATTTCAAGTGAAAATTTACTTGAAACAGGTGTAAATTGTAACTAATTAACTAAGTTTTAATGGATTTTATAATGAGATGTATAAAATACAATCTACATGTGTTTTAATTGTGTGTGTGTGTGTGTGTGTGTGTGTGTGTGTGTGTGTGTGTGTGTGTGTGTGTGTGCGTGTGCGTGTGCGTGTTTGTATGTGCGTGTGCGTGCGCGTGCGTACGTGTGTGCGTGCGTGCGTGCGTGCGCGCGCGTCTGTGTGTGTGTGTGCGTGTGTGTGCGTGTTTGTATGTGCGTGTGCGTGCGCGTGTGTGCGTGCGTGTGTGTGTGTGCGTGCGTGTGCGTGTGCGTGTTTGTATGTGCGTGTGCGTGCGTACGTGCGTGCGTGCGTGCGCGCGCGTCTGTGTGTGCGTGCGTGCGTGTGTGTGTGTGTGATCTCTCCTCAGCGAGCGGCTGCTTGATTAATCCTGATCCTCTTAATTAGGAAGCTGCCGATTTCCCGCGTGAATACTGATAACGCGGGAAACTGCTGTCGATGACTGTTATTGAGTGATGGGTTCATTAAGAGCAACACACACACACACACACACACACACACACACACACACACACACACACACACACACACACACACACACACACACACACACACACACACACACACCCTTAATGTGGCCTTGTGATAACTCTCAAGTTATCATACACATACAAACAGCCCTGCAATGAACTCTGGGAATCTCTCTCTCCAGGACACTCATGCATAACCTGTTGTAGCGTAGTTAATTAGGTAAGGTAAGTTTATCTGTAAAGCACAATTCAACACAAAGTGCTTTACATCAAAATTAAAAGCAACAAGACACAATTAAACAATAAATTACAAATAAAATCAAATAAAATGATAAGAAAAGAGGTAAAATAATAGAAAGCAGCAGTTGTTAGTCAGTAAGGGCAGTAGATCCAGCAGGTTCATCTCATTCTTACAATGGCAAGAATTACGTTTCTATACGGTCAAAACGTACAAAGACCGGGTCAAATACAGGATTACAAAAGTAATCTGTAACAATTCGTACGGGGAATTAAACCAATTTGACAATTCTACGTCACAATGCCTGTTTCCAGGGCTTATCCATAACTTTGCGTGGTTTTCAAAAATCATAAGTATTTAATTTAAGAGTACGCTTAAATAACAAATAAAATGAAAGCTGCAAGCAGCCACCGCCCCCATAAGCATATCAGAAATGACACCACCCATGACTTCCTATGTGAAACCATTCAAAAGGTATTGCAGAAAATAAGAACTATGAAATATCGACCAATCAGAAGAAGGGGCGGGGCTAATTTGCACCAATTATGGTCAAGGACTCAATACCGAGTCCCATGACACCACCCACGACTCTTTATGTCAAACCATTAAAAAGTTATGGCAGAGAATAGTTTTCTAGGGGGCGCTGTTGAGCCGTTAGGCCACGCCCATTAATACAAACCCTGAAATATCAAATTTATCACCAGGCCTGGCTTGGTGCAAAATTTGGTGACTTTTGGGGAACTATCAAATATGGACCAATCAGATGAAGGGGGGGCACACTTTTTGGCGTCTAGCTTCGTCACGGTAACACTTTTGAAAGAGAAAAGTAATGCGCGTTGTCGCAGGATTGAGACGCACATTTTGATGTATAACACACCTGGGTGCACGTTACGGTTCGGGCTGAATTAACTGCCGAAGAAATGGCATAAATTGCTCCAAAAACGACTAATTCAAAATGTTCAAAATGGCCGAATTCCTGTCGGGTTTATGCCATGGCGCCAAGAGACTTTTCTTTAAGTTGTGACATGGTACAGGTGTGTACCAATTTTCGTGCATGTACATCAAACCGTATTGTGGGGCTTGAGGCACAAAGTTTTCTAGGGGGCACTGTTGAGCCGTTAGGCCACGCCCATTAATGCAAACCATGAAATATATAAATTTTTCGCCAGGCCTGGATTGGTGCAAAATTTGGTGACTTTTGGGGAACGTTTAGGGGGAAAAAAGGCCCTCATTTCGTCAGAATAAAGAAGAATAAAGAAAGAATTCCTACAGATACAATAGGGCCTTCGCACTGTAAGTGCTCGGGCCCTAATAATAAGAAAAGAGGTAAAATAATAAAAAAGCACAAGTTGTTTAAAGGTAAGGGCAGTAGATTCCAGCAGGTAAGTATTTACTTTAAGAATAGCTTCAGTAAAGACGTACATGTAAGTGGCACCAGAGTCGGGGTCAGGACCGGCTCTAATATCTAACGACACACAGTCGTCCCAGGAATATTCCCTTTGTTGCAGCGGAGCGTCACGACATGATGCCAGTTGTCTAACAACCTTCTGTGATCATCAGGGAGAAGTCGAGACAGCTGCCGTTTGCAGGTGTGAATCCTTTCTGCAACGATGAGCAGCGAATGATTTCAGGGGAGTCGGGAGGGAAATCTGCTCCGTTCTGTCCCACACTGGGAGTCTGACACAAACATGAACAGACATAAACACGACTTCAGCTTAGCTGCAGGAATAATACAACTTCACTGCCGCGGGATGAAGAGTTTGGACGGCCGTGTCCAGAGTTTTGAGGATGCAGAGGCCACTTTTCTTCCCACGGAGACTCAGACAATGATACGAGAGTTTGTGGATTTCAACGTGAATCCGTGCGTGGAATTATTGCGTATGCCAAAAAAAATTCAGATGTTCAAAACTGTACGTACGCCCAAATCCATGCACGTTTCCTTTTTTTTCTCTTTTGTGCATGTTTGCAGGCCGGAGCTTCGGGAGCTGCGTGCTAGCCTGCGGTCCCCACCCCCGGTCATCCCGCTGCTGCTTCCACATGCTCACAGGTCTCATCTCTGAATGCACAACACCGGATCCTGCAGCGTGGGAGTGAGAGGGGCAGGGTAACGGCCCGGGCAGGGTAACGGCCCGGTCAGGCGGGGGAGAGGTTTGTCCGTCAAGACTCCTCTCCCTGGCCCTGCCCCTTCTCAACCTTTCGCCGACCCTGCACCCCAACCTGGGACTTGCTGATTGGGCCGGAGCTTCGGGAGCTGCGTGCTGGCCTGCGGTCCCCACCCCTGGTTATTCCGCTGCTGCTTCCACATGCCTGTGTGCTGTTGACGTTCCCGATCCCCCAGTCTGGCCCTCGGCAGGAGGGTCCCCTCTTATGATCCAGGTCCTGGTCCAGGTTTCTTCCTCCTAAAGGGGAGTTTTTCTTGCTACTGTTTGGCTTAAGGTTTTTCTCCCACTAGGGGAGTTTTTACCTGCCATTGTTTATGGAATAATTGCTCGGGGGTTTATGTTCATGTTCTGGTCTCTGGAAAGATCCTAGAGACAACTATGTTGTATTAGAAGCTATACAAATAAAATTGAAATGATTTGAATTGAATTGAACAATTGACGTGGAATCGGAGCACAACACTCCTCCCTCAAGTAGATAGTGTTGTTTTCATCAGCCTGTTTCAGTTTCAGTTTTAGTCTAGTCTTTGGATTCAGCTACAGTATCATTTTAGTTTTTATTAGTTTTAGTCTCGTTCATTCTCCTTTTAGTCGTGTCAAGTTTCAGTCGACTAAAAGTCTGAGCATTTTAGTCTTATTTTAGTCGGAATTGTCCATTTTAGTCTAGTTTTAGTCAAAGATTGTTTTTCTCATTTTCGTTTTTCTTCCGACGAAATGAGGGCCTTTTTTCCCCCTAAACGTGCCCCAAAAATCACCAAATTTTGCACCAAGCCAGGCCTGGCGATAAATGTGATATTTAATGGTTTGCATTAATGGGCGTGGCCTAACGGCTCAACAACAGCCCCCTAGAAAACTTTGTGCCTCAAGCCCCACAATACGGTTTGACGTACATGCAGGAAAATCGCTACACACCTGTATCATGTCACAACTTAAAGAAAAGTCTCTTGGCGCCATGGCCGAAACCCAACAGGAAGTCGGCCATTTTGAATTAATCGTGTAATTTTGGCACAATTTATGCCATTCCTTCGGCAGTTAATACGGCCCGAACCGTAACGTGCACCCAGGTGTGTTATACATCAAAATGTGCGTCATTATATTTTAATTATTGTCACATGACCAGCATTTTCGTTGCGTCTCGTCTGGTTTTCCTCAGGTGATAAAGGTTCGTTGACGACGATATTTAGTCACAATTTTTTTTGATGAAAGCAACTTTAGTCTGCACATGCTTTCATCACATATTTACTGAATCCCCAATATTGTTGGATACTGTGTGAATTTCTTGGAAAAATCTTGCTTTGATTTTCCGCAAATAAGACGCCATATGTCACAATACAAGTATTTATTTTGTAATCTACGTTTTTATTTGTCTACGATAATTATCGTTATTGTCACATGACCAGCATTTTCATTGCGTCTGGTTTTCTTCAGGTGATAAAGGTTCGTTGACGACGATATTTAGTCCTAATTTTCCTTGACGAAAGCAACTTTAGCACTCACAGAGAAATGAACCATCAGAGAAACTGAGTGAATGACAGGTCCTTAAAATCTGTTGTCAAATTCAGAGACGATGGATTAAGTAAAACGACACAATTCATCATTCAAATTTAAATGTCTGTCTGCTTCTCTAACGGGGCCCAAACGAGTCCCCGCCCCCGAGCTGAGACGGTTGTGGTCGTCTTTCCTACTTCCCACATCCTTCACAAATCAACTTAGACAAAATTGAAAATCCTCGATTCTGTGTAATTCTGATATATTGCTTGGGTTTATTAGGAGAAAACACAGAAAGCAGTAACCGGATCTCCGTCTGCGCGGGTCCCTGTTGCCGTCCGGGCGGCTCCCACTCAACCCATTAAACCTCGTACCTAAACACACACCGAAACCACAATAACTCTGGGTAGGTGAGGGCTCGGCATCGGGTTCCACAGTCATAAGCTTGGATTCACCAAATGTAGGTCACGTTTCAATCTGGAGGATTTGGAAAATAGTAAGGAGACTCTTTTCACGAGTCTTATTAGCTCCCATCGGAGAGAGGTCGTTTGCTTG
This sequence comes from Cololabis saira, assembly GCF_033807715.1. NCBI lineage: Eukaryota > Metazoa > Chordata > Actinopteri > Beloniformes > Belonidae > Cololabis > Cololabis saira. The sequence goes on along the minus strand of NC_084592.1, from coordinate 47,200,487 downwards.
ACGTCCGTGACGTCCCACAACCCCGGCCTCCTCTGAACTCAGCTACAATTACTTATGACACAATAAGCCGAAACAATAAGGTAACCAACGATACTGGAGCTCTAAAGGCACCAACTCCACCTGGAATACACGAACGAGGGGAAGAATTGTTACAGAAAATACAACATCAATACACCCGTCAAAAGACAAAGTACACCCAGAAAAAAACACCTTTTACGAAATACTTTTACGAAAAAGATTTGCAACAACTCCGTCTTCACGTTTGCTTGTAAACAGAGAGAAATTGACATTTAGGCTTCAGAACGTCACATTATGCGACAGAAACTGTGTTTACAATTTGTTTTGCCACCGTCAATATTTTCTTGTATTTTACCTGTTTTATATTCTAACGTCACACTTAAAAGTAACTCCACTTCTCTGTCACTCCAAACCAAAGACTCTGGTTCATCTTGGAAGTAACTGGAAGTTACTCGTGTCATTTGTTGATGTTTTTTTCCAGGATTCTGATTGGCTAGCATGACTTTATCTTCTCGTTACACTGCCCCCTGTATACCTGGGAGGGAATTCATGAAAATCGTGCACTTGGTGACAAGTTTTTGATATTTGGCATGATGTTAGTTATGGACATAAGGTTTTCAAAAACCACCGCAAACAAATGGTGATGCCCCCTAGTGGCCGGTTTGCAGAAAATTCAAAATGAATCAATATGCGAGGCAATAGAGGCAGCGATGTAGGTTTTAGTTGAGTTTAAATATGCACAGCTGAAAATTTTTGTGTGTGATTTTAATAAAGTTCTGAGGTTCTGTTCATCTTAAGCCTGAATGAAGCCACTGTTCTCATCCAGTGAGATTATTGACACTATTGTCCAATAAACAGAAACTTGCATTCCTTGGGGGTGAAAATATGGGTCTAGAGCCCTCTATAATGTTTCTATGTGACTTAATTCTCTAGAGATATGGAGTTTTTTGGGCAAAAAAAATTACCCTGAAAATTCAATTTGACCTTCAACATGACCTTGAAATAGGAAATGTATTTCAGGATTGAATTCCTAGCACCAAAAAAGTAGAGAAAGTGACAATATACAACAATCTAAGACTAAGAGAAACTGAGATATGACCTCTGGTCTTTTCATTTAGACATTTAGAATTTTCTGCAAACCGGCCACTAGGGTTTTGTTTGCGGTGGTTTTTGAAAACCTTATGTCCATAACTAACACCATGCCAAATATCAAACACTTGTCACCAAGTGCACAATCTTTATGAATTTTGACATATTCCCTCCCAGCTAGTAGGTTTGGCTGCTCACAGGTCTCATCTCATCTCAATGCACAACACCGGATCCTGCAGCGTGGGAGTGAGAGGGGCAGGGTAACGGCCCGGTCAGGCGGGGGAGAGGTTTATCCGTTAAGACTCCTCTCCCTGGCCCTGCCCCTTCTCAACCTTTCGCCGACCCTGAACCCCAACCTGGGACTTGCTGATTGGGCCGGAGCTGCGTGCTGGCCTGCGGTCCCCACCCCCCAGTCATCCCCCTGCTGCTTCCACCTGCCTGCGGTCCCCACCCCCGGTCATCCCGCTGCTGCTTCCACCTGCCTGCTGTGCTGTTGACATCCCTGACCCATCAGTCTGGTCTTCGGCAGGAGGGTCCCCCCTTATGATCCAGGTCCTGGTCCAGGTTTCTTCCCTCCTAAAGGGGAGTTTTTCCTTGCCACTGTTTGGCTTAAGGTTTTTCTCCCACTATGGGAGTTTTTACCTGCAATTGTTTATGTAATAATTGCTCAGGGTTTATGTTCTGGGTCTCTGGAAAGCGTCTGGAGACAACTTTTGTTGTATTAGACGCTATATCATCAATCAATCATAATTGAATTGAATTGAATGGAATTCATAGCACCTTAACAGCGTATTTAAGTGGGTTCGTGGAAATTATGGTATTTTTCAAAACGTAGAGGGGGAAATATCCGTTTTTGTAAATACCCGGCTCTGTGGAAACGTGGCCTTAATATTCCCTCCGGTGATCAGCGTCTCGGTGTGATCTCAGCCCGGCGGAGGGTCCCCCCCAGGCGGGGTCTCTCTCCCAGAAACCCCCCCCCCCCCTGGCTCCCAGCCAGGCCGGCGCTGCCACTCGCCCCCCCACGGACCCGGGGATGAGTTTGGGAGGAGATGGGAGACGGCAGGGAACATGCAGACACAATACTGGCACCGTGACAGCGGACAGCCATCAGACTAATCCCTCACTCACACACGTATCACTCTACACTCACACACGTATCACTCTACACTCACACATGTACCACCCTACACATGTATCACTCTACACTCACACACGTATCACTCTACACTCACACATGTATCACTCTACACTCACACACTCTACACTCACACACGTATCACTCTACACTCACACACTCTACACTCACACATGCATCACTCTACACTCACACATGTATCACTCTACACTCACACACACATGTATCACTCTACACTCACACACGTATCACTCTACACTCACACATGTATCACTCTGCACTCACACATGTATCACTCTACACTCACACACTCTACACTCACACACGTATCACTCTACACTCACACACTCTACACTCACACATGCATCACTCTACACTCACACATGTATCACTCTACACTCACACACACATGTATCACTCTACACTCACACACGTATCACTCTACACTCACACATGTATCACTCTGCACTCACACATGTATCACTCTACACTCACACACACATGTATCACTCTACACTCACACACGTATCACTCTACACTCACACACGTATCACTCTACACTCACACATGTATCACTCTACACTCACACATGTATCACTCTACACTCACACACACATGTATCACTCTACACTCACACACGTATCACTCTACACTCACACACGTATCACTCTACACTCACACATGTATCACTCTACACTCACACACACATGTATCACTCTACACTCACACACGTATCACCCTACACTCACACATGTATCACTCTACACATATCACTCTACACTCACACACGTATCACCCTACACTCACACATGTATCACTCTACACATATCACTCTACACTCACACACGTATCACCCTACACTCACACATGTATCACTCTACACTCACACATGTATCACTCTACACTCACACACGTATCACCCTACACTCACATGTATCACTCTACACTCACACATGTATCACCCTACACTCACACATGTATCTACACTCACACACGTATCACCCTACACTCACACACGTATCACCCTACACTCACACATGTATCACTCTACACATATCACTCTACACTCACACTCATGTATCACTCTACACTCACACATGTATCACTCTACACTCACACATGTATCACTCTACACTCACACATGTATCACTCTACACTCACACATGTATCACCCTACACTCACACATGTATCACCCTACACTCACATGTATCACTCTACACTCACACATGTATCACTCTACACTCACACATGTATCACTCTACACTCACACATGTATCACTCTACACTCACACATGTATCACTCTACACTCACACATGTATCACCCTACACTCACATGTATCACTCTACACTCACACATGTATCACTCTACACTCACACATGTATCACTCTACACTCACACACACATGTATCACTCTACACTCACACATGTATCACTCTACACTCACACATGTATCACTCTACACTCACACACACATGTATCACTCTACACTCACACATGTATCACTTTACAAAAACAAAACAAAATGTATGTATATATATTTTTATAAAACAAAAAAATGTATATATTTTTTTTTTGTCACTGACGATTTACACCTGTATTTTGGGTTATTTGTGTTGTGGAAATTGAAAGGACCAATAAACTAAACTAAAACAAACTAAAATTAATTTGATTATGTTCGTGTTGGTTTTTTTTATGATATTGTGATATGATGATAGATTTTGCCCTCTGTTTATCTACTGTTTTGAATGTTTTTTGATTGTGTGCCTTTTGATTTGTGTGCCTTTACTTTCATTTCTTATTATTTTATACTTATTGTCAATCCTAAAATAGTGGTTACAAAATTGATCAATTGGGGGGTGTAAGTTTGCTGACATTCCTGCAGTGGCAGTGAGTTGATTAGTATCTTACCTGAATCCATTAAGTGACGGGAGCATTATTTGACAGGATGGTACTGGACTGTCAAATGATGCTACCCCTGAAATAATGATTTTTTCCAGGATTCTGATTGGATAGCATGACATTATCTTCTCGTTACACTGCCCCCTGTAGGTTTGGCTGCTCATAGCACCTTAACAGATATTTATGCAGGTTCCTGGAAATGAAGAGATTTTTCAAAACGTAGAGGGGGAAATATCCGTTTTTGAGAAATTTTGAGAAAAAATATTAAATGTCGAGAAGAAAGTAGAAATTTTAAGAAAAAAGTCAAAATCATTAGAAAAAAGTCGAAATTTTGAGAAAAAGTCGAAATTTTGAGAAAAGTCGAAATTTTGAGAAAAAAGTCGAAATATCGAGAAGAAAGTCGAAATTTTGAGAAAAAGTCGAAATTTTGAGAAAAGTCGAAATTTTGAGAAAAAAGTCGAAATATCGAGAAGAAAGTCGAAATTTTGAGAAAAAAGTCGAAATTTTGAGAAAAAAGTCGAAATTTTGGGAAAAAAGTCGAAATTTTGAGAAAAAAGTCGAAATTTTGAGAAAAAAGTCGAGAAAAAAGTCGAAATGTTGAGAAGTGACTCCACTTCTCTGTCTCTCCAAACCAAAGACTCTGGTTCATCTTGGAAGTAACTGGAAGTTACTCTTGTCATTTGTTGATGTTTTTTTCCAGGATTCTGATTGGCTAGCATGACTTTATCTTCTCGTTACACTGCCCCCTGTAGGTTTGGCTGCTCATAGCACCTTAACAGTGTATTTATGCAGGTTCCTGGAAATGAAGAGATTATTCAAAACGTAGAGGGGGAAATATCCATTTTTGTAAATACCCCGCCGTGGAGGCCGACTCCCCCAGATTGTTGTTTCTATATTTGACTGGTCGGTTTAGGTGGAACGAGGCGAGACATTTGGATGTAAAACACCGTTAATAGTCAGAGCATCATTAAGGGATCTTTCCTCATAACTCGCTTTGCGGGGGGCGGAGGAATGATCAAGAATAATGTCTGGTGCTTTGTAGTCAGGTCACCAGGGTGCCGCCTGCATACAGATCCGCAATAAGGAGGGAGACGGAGGGAAGGAGGGACGGAGGGACGGCCGGGGACGAGACGGGGGGAATGGGGGACGCAGGCCAGCTGACAGTCTTGCCTGGGCCCGGGACAAAATAATCTAAGATGGGCCCCCGTGTATCAGGCCAGAAGAGATCATTTTAGATGCTTCCCGTGCCCTGAATGCATTAAGTGACGGGAGCATTATTTGATAGGACGTTACTGGACTATCGAATGATGCTACCCCTGAAATATTGATTTAAAATGGGATGTTGAGTATTTGATCCTTCAAAATACACGAGCCATGACATGAATTGCATTACACTTTGTGAACATTATACGATAAAGAGAGAAAAAAACCCAATTCTATGGCTTTATTTGATATTCGTTCAGTCATTGGCCTTTATTTAACCAGGCAGGGGCCTCATTTATAAAGCTTGCTTGCGCACAAAACCGGGCTTGAAAGATGCGCAAGCCACCTTCTACGCAAAGGTTGGGATTTAAAAAGAAAAAACTAACCGAAAAATGTGCGTATCCCTACGGCAACCCTGACCCTCCCGTAGGAACAGTCTTAAGATATGGGGAACTGGCGATGCAGGCGGTGAGGTGGTGAAATGAAGCCAGATTCATGTCATACTCTTAGGCCACGTTTCCACATAGCCGGGTATTTACAAAAACGGATATTTTCCCCTCTAAATTTTCAAAACTATCCTTGTTTACACGAAACCGCATGAAAACGCTGTTAAGGTGCTATGAGCAGCCGAACCTGCAGGGGGCAGTGTAACAGGAAGCGTAAAGTCATGCTAGCCAATCAGAATCCTGGAAAAAAACATCAACAAATGACACGTGTGAAGCCTGAATAATATGGTTCCGCGTTAAATCGACGGCGTAGCCTACTGTACGTACGGTGCACGTCGCCGCGTAGACTACGCCGTAGGCTCTGCGTTGGTGTAACGCGGAACCATAAATCAGTCTTGACTGCCAGTTACTTCCAAGATGAACGAGAGTCTTTCGTTTGGAGTGATAGAAAAGTGGAGTTACTTTTAAGTGTGACTTTCGAATATTAAACAGGTAAAATACAAGAAAATATTGACGGTGGCCAAACAAATTGTAAACACAGGTCGCACAAATGATGCTGGTGACGTTTCTGTTGCATAATGTGACGTTCTGAGCCTAAATCTCCGTTTTCCTCCGTTTTCCTCCGTTTTCCTCTGTTTAGATGCAAACGTGAAAACTGAGTTTTTGAAAATCTCCACTTTGGCCGGAGTTTTCAGAAATTATCGTTTTTGGGGGCTTTGAGCTCCGTTTTCGTGTAAACGAACGGCCGAAACACATAAAAACGCCACCGTTTTTGCTCCGTGTAAACGGGGCCTTAATGTCATCACATATGAGACTTATAATATAATAGTGCTGATCCTGTCCCTCTGTGTGTGAAGCTCAGCGTCAGTCAGGACTCTGGTGCCGCTGCCGCGGTGCAGGACACGCCGGGAACCTCCTCGTCACCCACCGCGACAACCATAGAGTGACTGAGGACAGAACAAATGAGTGCCGGGCCGCTCTACGGAGCCCATAAAGGGACTCAGATTTTTTTATATATATAATGAGTCTTACGCGCGTGTGAAACCTTTACGCGTGCGCGTAAGCCTAAATTATGGTTCCGCGTGAAAAAACGACGCAGAGCCTACGGCGTAGGTTACGCGGCGACGCACACTGTACGTTGCGCGTAGCCGCGTAACCTACGCCGTAGGCTCTGCATCGACTTAACGCGGAACCATAATTTAGGGGGAGGGGAGGAGGGGGAGTGGGGCTGCCGTGCCATTTTCGCATCGCCTTCGCACAGGGTGTCTTGATGATTTGCAATTACAGGCTGAGCCTACCGTTAGTTTTAAACTGTAAAAAGTGGGGGGGACAAAAACATGATTTTGAAAAGTGGGGGGGGCATGTCCCCCCTGTCGCCAGTGGAAATTGCGCCGTGGCACTCACGGCGTTTAGCGCAGCAACGACGTGCCACTCACTCGCTTTATTTTATACTATTTATATACTATTTATACTTTTACTGTGACCACCAAATAATGTGGTTTTCCTTTCCACCCCCTCATCCACAACATCTCCATCTCAGTCTCTGTGAAATTTAGTGGCACGGTTGCCCGGCTTTACACGTCTCATTCATCCTGTCGCGCAGAGTAACAGGCTGCAGGAAGTCGCTGCGCATGCTCAGCAGGCTCATTTATATGCAAATACTACTTTGCATTGCCCATTTATGGTAAAAAGTGGGCGTGTAGAGGGAGGGATATGAGGCGAATTCAGCTGCGCAACCTTCCAGCTGGACTGTGATTTATAAAGCGAACATTGCGTGCAAGTGTGCGTGCACATGGTTTTATTGATCCGGATTTTTTTTTGCGCCCGCCATTTTCGGCTTTTGGGTTTATGTGCACTTTTAGTATGAATCCTACACACTCTTTTATAAATGAGGCCCCAGGTCATTAAGAACATTCTTATTTACAATGACGGCCAAGAGACAAGGAAGTGGTTTAGGGAGTAAAACACAGTAAAATTGTAGCTCTGCAAAGGTAGAAAACCATAAGGTAGCATTTTTTGGTAGGGTAGCAAAAATCGATAGATTGCATTGGTTTATGCAGTGGTAGCATTTTTCGACGAAGCAGCAGAAATCGACAGAACCCCGGCTCGGTCTGCGCTTTGCGGCCAGAGTGACCGCTTCACCACCGAGCTGGGCAGCGAGAGACGGACCTGCCGCCGTGTTTGCGCCGCACCTGCGCCCTCATTCAAAAGTTATGGCAGAAAATTGGGACTATCAAATATTCACCAATCAGAAGAAGGGGCCGGGCTATTTCAGGCCAATGAAGGTCAAGTACTCAAAACCGAATCCGATGACACCACCCACATGTCTTTATCACAACCCTTTCAAAAGTTACGGCAGAGAATAGGGACTATCAAATATTGACCAATCAGAAAAAGAGGCGGGGCTAATTTGCACCAATTATGTTCAAGGACTCAAAACCGAGTCTGATGACACCACCCACGACTCTTTATATTAAATCATTCAAAAGTTATGGCAGAAAGTAGGAGCTATCAAATATGGTTACGACATGATACAGGTGTGTACCGATTTTCGTCCATGTACGTCAAACCGTATTGTGGAGCTTGAGGCACAAAGTTTTCAAGGGGGCGCTGTTGAGGCATTTTGCCACGCCCATTAATACAAACCATTAAATATGTAATTTATCACCAGGCATGGCTTGCATGCCAAATTTGGTGACTTTTGGGGAACTATCAAATATGGACCAATCAGATGAAGGGGGGGCGCGCTTTTTGGCATCTAGCGTCGCCACGGTAACGCTTTTGAATGAGAAAAGTAATGCGCGTCGTCGCAGGATTGAGACCACATTTTGATGTATAACACACCTGGGTGCACATTACGGTTCGGGCCGTATTAACTGCTGAAGAAATGGCATAAATTTCGCCAAAATTACACGATTAATTCAAAATGGCTGACTTCCTGTTGGGTTTGGGCCATGGCGCCAAGAGACTTTTCTTTAAGTTGTGCCATGATACAGGTGTGTACCGATTTTCGTTCATGTACGTCAAACCGTATTGTGGCTCTTGAAGCACAAAGTTTTCTAGGGGGCGCTGTTGAGCCGTTAGGCCACGCCCATTAATGCAAACCATTAAATATCACATTTTTCGCCAGGCCTGGCTTGCGTGCAAAATTTGGGAAACGTTTAGGCAAACAGGCCCTCCTTTTGTCAGAAGAAAAAATTCCTACAGATACAATAGGGCCTTCGCACTGTAAATGCTCGGGCCCTAATTAGGAAGAAAACAAATAAAATGCTTTTAGGTAACTCATATACTACATATTTTTTCCACAAATTTCCAAAAATGATTCCATGATTTATTGAAGGCCCAGTTCTGGCCCCCCCCTACCCGGGACACCAGACCCGTTTGTCCCCCCCTATCGGCGGGCGTGGGGGGACGGCCGGGGACGAGACGGGGGGATCTGACGCAGTGGGTGGGTTGGAGAGGCGAAGGGAGAGTGAGACAGAGGGTGAGGATAAACGATCACAATGAGGCGGATCATTTCTGTGTAGCTCGTTCAGACGTTCGGCTGGTCCTCGTGGGGAAGAGGTGAAGGGAGGTAAAGGGGAGGGAAGGCTATTTGCGGGAGTTGGGGGGGGCAGACGGAGACCCAGTATTCATGGGGGGGGGGGCAGACGGAGGCCCAGAGCTGTATTCAGTTGGGGGTGAGCTGCTCCAGCTCCAACACCACTACAAAGCTGGACTCCTAGGGTTCATGAATAAGGCAAGGAAATGATCAGAAAAAAAGCAAAGAGAACCCTGAGAGATGTTTAGACAGATGGCCCACTTAAAACCATGCAAGGACACAGACAGACAGGGGAAAGTGATTTTAATGGAACTTCTGATTCGGCCAATAATTGATCTTCATTTCCCCTACCACCCTCACCCACCACCCCTTAATATCTCAGCGGAAAGGTGAAAGTAAATTTAACGTTGCCTTTTCCGGCAGATTTTAAAAAATCCATTGTTTTAAAGTCCTTCAGATTGAATTGAATAATGAGAAGGGTCTGGAGGAGAGGAAGAGGGGAGGAGGAAGAAAGCAGAGGCAAGGAATCAAATGGACGACATTCAGAAAAAGAGATGTGGCGCCAAACAAAATAGATAGCAGGGGACTCTCTCCTCCCCCAGCCGCCCTTAAAGGGCCACCAAGAGGCTTTGAAGGAGAACATACTACACAGTATTTTTAGAAATCTCATTTGATGGGATTCTGGCAAAGATCTCTGCTCTGGGCCTTAGATGTAATATCAAATGTTACTTGCTGGGGACAAGATGATGTTTTATGAATTTAGCGAACATGAATTATTAATGTCCAAACTGCTATCAAATATCTAAAATGAGCAACTAGTTATTCAAAGGGAAGACAGGGAAAAAAAAGGTATGGCTTTTGTGATTCTATCACATTAATGCTGATTATTTGACCATATCAAACCTTCATGCTTGAATTAGCTCATAAGAGAACAAAGGCCCGGAGAGCGTCTGAACGTTGCCAGATGCAGAGCAGAAGGTTATTGAAGTTCTGAAAAGGTTTGCTGCGCAAAGACAAAGTACACAAGAGACGGAAAAAGTGGCAAAAAAGAAAATTACCGGGCCAAAAAGAAAGTGTACAAAGAGCCTGCTGGGGGTTTGTGTGCCGTGAAAAACGCTGAACGGAGTCGGTGCCAAACTACAACCGGGGTCCAGTTCCAGCGCGACTCAGAACAGCGTTGGTCCTGGAGCTGGTGCTGTTGTGTGCTTGTGTGTGCTGCCAGATCTTTCACCCCCTGAATGAGTCTTGGGCCCCGTTTCCACGTAGCAAAAATGGTGGTGTTTTCATGCGTTTTGGCCGTTCGTTTACACGAAAACGAAGCTCAAATTCACCAAAAATTATCATGTCTGAAAACTCCGGCCAAAGTGGAGATTTGCAAAAACTCCTTCTGCACGTTTGCACGCTTTGTGCGGATGACGTTGTCCTGTTGGCTTCATCAGACCGGGACCTTCAGCATGTGCTGGGGCGGTTTGCGGCCGAGTGCGACGCGGCAGGGATGAGAATCCGCCATGGTTCTCCATCGGGAAAGGGTGGCGTGCCTTCTCCGGGTGGGTGGAGAAGTCCTGCCTCAGGTGGAGGAGTTCAAGTATCTCGGGATCTTGTTCACGAGTGAGGGAACGATGGAGCGTGAGATTGACAGACGGATCGGTGCAGCGTCCGCAGTTATGCGGTCGATGTACCGGACCGTCGTGGTGAAGAGGGAGCTGAGTCGAAAGAAGAAGCTCTCGATTTACGGGTCAATCTACGCCCCTACCCTCACCTATGGTCATGAACTTTGGGTAGTGACCGAAAGGACAAGATCGCGGATACAAGCGGCCGAGATGAGTTTCCTCCGTAGGGCGGCTGGACACTCCCTTAGAGATGAGTTTCCTCCGCAGTGTGGCTGGACGCTCCCTTAGAGATGAGTTCCCTCCCTTAGAGATGAGTTTCCTCCGCAGGGCGGCTGGACGCTCCCTTAGAGATGAGTTTCCTCCCTTAGAGATGAGTTTCCTCCCTTAGAGATGAGTTTCCTCCGCAGGGTGGCTGGACGGAGATAGGGTGAGGAGTTCAGTCACCCGGGAGGAGCTCGGTACTCCTTCACATTGAGAGGAGTCAGCTGAGGTGGCTTGGGCATCTGTATCAGATGGATGGATGGATGGATGGATGATGGATGATGGATGGATGGTTGGATGGATGGATGGATGGATGGCGTGTCCTACCAGGAGGAGACCCCGGGGAACTCCACCTGGACTCTCCGTCACGGTGTCGGTATCTCCGGCGGTTCTGCCTTTCTGGATTAGACTTAATCACATATCCTGGTTGGAGAAACCAAATCAAAAGGTAGAAGATGGACTTTAAACATTTATGATATTTAAAATGATTTCCATGCAGCATAAACTATATGTAAAACAAATGCACAAATAAAAATGTCTTAGTGCCCGTAAGGCAAGAAGGATGGAAAAAGGAAGAAAGGGGAAAATGAAAACAGCTGCTTAAAATTCAACAGTTGCCACATTATTTGAATGGAGGATTATTATTATTATTATTATTATTATTATTAGTGCCACGGCTGCGCCACGTGGCACGCCTCCTCCATTGAGATGCGCAAGCTCAATGGAGGAGGAGTGCCTCGTGCGCAGCACGAGGCACTAATACTATTGCTCAGGCTTATTATTTATTATTTATTTATTCCATATTCTTCCGTATAAACTTCGGCGCGTAACTAGTCGCACAGCTTTGAGAAAACTCAAAAAGTAAAAACGTAGAAACGTGCGACTTAATCGGGAATCAATTGGTATGACTTTTATAAGCGATTGGCGTGCACGTTTTTCAGCAACGTGCACAAACGTGCGCTTTTTGCCCCATCCGGAACGCATTGCGTGAACTTTGGGGCCTCACCACTCGCATACCGTTACTCGAAAAATTCTGAACCGATTTAGAAAGTTGTAGGCCCTGAATTTAACTACAGTCCTCTGGATTTTCAGAACGATGGCACGAATAGTTTTTGCACGAAGTGCAAAAACATTTCCAAATTTCCAAACTAATGGGGAAGATTTTCCCATGCATTTCAATGGCGCCATTATAAGCGGATGGGAAAATGTTGAGAAAAAAAAGACAAAATTCACCTTTTTTCCGAGTCACGTATCTTTCTCATACTTGCACGTAGAAACGTCATTCAAACTTCAAAACGGAGGAAAACTTCTCTTCTCTCTCCAAACCCGAAACAGTTTTTTCCTAAAATGTACACTTTTCAAGATATGAGCCCTCAAGCGAGGACTGGAAATCACTTTTTTTCAAATCTAGAGCACGGGAGTCAGTTTGCTAGAGTGTAGTTACACTGAAAAAAAAACATGATTTCTTATTTGTAACTCGAGGTCACGGCCAAACCGTAAAAGGTAGACAGATAATTTTTGGTCAGAATATAGACATAGGTTTTGTGATTCATAAAATGTGACTTTGACAGGCGTGGTGTGCACAAAATGTTAACGGGGGAGCCAACAGACACGCCAGTTCCTGTCTTGCTCTTCATTGACTCCCATGTTAAATGAAGTTTTCTTAAAAAAAATCTCATTTTTGTTTTCGAATTGCCGTTACTAACACATTTTAAGGAATATCTGAATAAAATTAAGATTGTCAGAATCTTCCGGGTTCTGTCTCTCTCACGATGTCTTTGTTTTTCTGCTAGGAGCTACAGTTTGATTACAAGGTGAAGTTATTTGAGGCTTGTCAAATCCGAAGAACTAGCTGAGTCATTCCAATACAATATACACTACCATACTTCCGGGTCATGTGACCCAGAACTAGTCACATGACCCACTCAATGCAGACTTCATAATACTTTACCTTGGATAATGGAGGAATCTGAACCCTGACCTTTTGACCTTACATGATCCCCAGTCCTGCTGGGGACAGGTTCATGGGATATATATGTATATTATTATTATTATACATATAAATATTTACATTTGTATATTATATATACATATTAGCCCCGCCCCTTCTTCTGATTGGCCGATACGTTATAGTCCAATATCTTTTGAATGGTTTGACATAGAGACTCACGGGTGGTATCAAATGACTAAGTATCGAGCCCCTGACCCTCATTGGTGCAAATTAGCCCCGCCCCTTCTTCTGATTGGCTGATACGCTAAAGTCCAATATCTTTTGAATGGTTTGACATACAGAGACATGGGTGGTGTCAAATGACTAAGTATCGAGTCCCTGACCCTCATTGGTGCAAATTAGCCACGCCCCTTCTTCTGATTGGCCGATACGTTATAGTCCAATATCTTTTGAATGGTTTGACATACAGAGACATGGGTGGTGTCAAATGACTAAGTATCGAGTCCCTGACCCTCATTGGTGCAAATTAGCCACGCCCCTTCTTCTGATTGGCTGATACGTTAAAGTCCAATATCTTTTGAATGGTTTGACATACAGAGACATGGGTGGTGTCAAATGACTAAGTATCGAGTCCCTGACCCTCATTGGTGCAAATTAGCCCCGCCCCTTCTTCTGATTGGCTGATACGTTAAAGTCCAATATCTTTTGAATGGTTTGACATACAGAGACATGGGTGGTGTCAAATGACTAAGTATGGAGTCCCTGACCCTCATTGGTGCAAATTAGCCCCGCCCCTTCTTCTGATTGGCCGATACGTTATAGTCCAATATCTTTTGAATGGTTTGACATACAGAGACATGGGTGGTGTCAAATGACTAAGTATGGAGTCCCTGACCCTCATTGGTGCAAATTAGCCACGCCCCTTCTTCTGATTGGCCGATACGTTATAGTCCAATATCTTTTGAATGGTTTGACATACAGAGACATGGGTGGTGTCAAATGACCAAGTATCGAGTCCCTGACCCTCATTGGTGCAAATTAGCCACGCCCCTTCTTCTGATTGGCTGATACGTTAAAGTCCAATATCTTTTGAATGGTTTGACATACAGAGACATGGGTGGTGTCAAATGACTAAGTATCGAGTCCCTGACCCTCATTGGTGCAAATTAGCCCCGCCCCTTCTTCTGATTGGCCGATACGTTATAGTCCAATATCTTTTGAATGGTTTGACATAGAGAGTCATGGGTGGTGTCAAATGACTAAGTATCGAGTCCTTGACCTTCATGGGTGCATCCCGCGATCATCCGGCAGTAGTCCGTGGCACTTCAAAATTTCCCGGGAATTTTGGTCTAGTTATTATTATTATTATTATTATTATTATTATTATTATTATTATTATTATTATTATTATTATTATCAAGGTCAGATAAATACATTTCACATTATTTAAGATTATTCAACGCTGAGAAGCATAGACTGCTCATCTCCACTCACACCTGTCAATCAAAGTTAGCCGCGGCTACCGGCTCCTGAAATGTTTACCACAGATAGATAACAGATAGATAGATAACATTTCAGGTGTTTCGGTAGTGATATCAGAAATAACCAATGGACACACACACACACACACACACACACACACACACACACACACACACACACACACACACACACACACACACACACACACACACACACACACACACACTATACATACACATAAACACACACATACACACATACAAACACACACATACACGTACGCCGTGTGCTCAAGGCCTGTGCAGCCCAGCTGGCGGGAGTGTTCACAAACATTTTCAACTTCTCCCTCTCCCAAGCTGTGGTTCCCTCTGGTTTTAAGTCCTCTATTGTGGTCCCTGTTCCAAAACACTCTAAGGTGTCGCCTCAACGACTGGGGACCTGTCGCTCTGACACCGATTGTCAGCAAGTGCTTTGAGAGATTGGTGAGAGACGACATCTGCTCTGCACTGGCTGCCACACTGGATCCCTGGCAATTCGCCTATCGTCAAAATCGATCAACTGACGACCCAGTTGCCTTGGCCGTACACTCTGTACTCTCCCACCTGGACAAGAGGGGGAAGAAGAAATGTGTACGGATGCTTTTTGTGGATTACAGTTCCGCCTTCAACACCATCATACCAACCAGACTGGACACAAAGCTGAGGGACCTCGGCCAGCACTTGACCATGTGCAGTTGGACACTCAACTTCCTGTCTGGCCGCCGTCAGGTGGTGAGGAGGCAACACAACTTCGGACCCACTGACCCTCAACACAGGAGCCCCCCAGGGCTGCGTCCTGAGCCCTCTCCTCTACTCACTGTACACACATGACTGTACAGTCACGCACAACGTCATAATTAAATATGCGGATGACACGACAGTCATAGGCTTGATTGACGACGATGACGAGTCGGCCTACAGGGCAGAGGTCGGGTCACTGACACAGTGGTGTCGAGAGAACAGCCTGGCTTTAAACGTCAGCAAGACCAAGGAGCTGATCGTGGACTTCAGGAGATCAGAGAGAGAGCACGCACCTGTTATCATAAATGGTGCTGCTGTGGAGCAGGTCAAAGACTTCAAGTTAATCGGAATTCACATATGGAAGAACCTGAAGTGGCTACACACACCACAAAAGTGGTGAAAAAGGCCCAACAACGGCTCTACTGCCTGAGGCGTCTGAAGAGGTTCAGAGTCGCCCCCACATCCTCAGGGCTTTCTATACAAGCACCATCGAGAGCGTCCTGATGAGCGGCACCACGGCCGGGCTCGGGAACTGCACCGCTGCAGAACAGAAAGCACTGCAGAGGGCGGTGTGAACAGCACAGCATTGTGGGAGGAGAAGCTTCCACCTCTCCAGGATCTTCATGAGAGACGTTGTGTGGCTAAGGCCCAAAACATTATCCGGGACATCCATCACCCCAGCCATAGCCTGTTCCAGCCATAGCCTGTTCCAGCCATAGCCTGTTCCAGCCACCGCCACCCACGGCCGGGCAAACGGTACCGGTGCATACAGAGCAGCACCACCAGATTCCTGAACAGCTTCTATCTGTCAGCAAATAGACTCCTGAACAAGACCTAGTTCTGGGGACAGACTGAACTGAACGTGTCTCTTGCAAATAGAGATTTTTATATTATACACACAAGCCCAAGACTATTTATCATTTTTTTAATCTTTTTATTCCACGTACTGTTTTATGTTTTTATGTAGATTATTCATGCACTTTGTTTTTATGTCTATCTTTTTAACTGCAAATGATGAGCCTGCACAAACCAGATTTTTACCCATGTTACTCAGTAATATCATGTTACAATAAAGATTGGTTGATTGATTGATTGATTGATTGACATATACAGTACGCACGCACGCACGCACGCACGCAGGCACACACGCACGCACACGCACACGCACGCACGCACGCACACACACGCACACGCACACGCACGCACGCACGCACGCACACACACACACACACACAGTACCGTGTTGGTACCATCGTCTCCACTGAGGCCTCAGCAGCACCAGGATTGATTTCCACTTAAGTCTCCAGGTCCAAGTGCCCCTCCACCGCCCATCAGGTCCACCTCTTACCCCCCCCCCCCACACACACACACACACACACACACTCCCCTTCCATCAGGTTCAGGTGCCCCCCCTCCTCTACCCCCCCATATTTACCTGGCTGTCCGTCTCTCAGGGCGCCGTGGCAACAATCTTGAGTACAAAGCCCTGAGAGGCCGGTCCTTCTCATGAGCCGGGTCTATTCAGGCCGGCACCACGGGGGGGGGATCCACTGGGGGGGGGGTCGTAGCTGCACCGCTAACGCCTGCCGCCACTCTCCCTCCATCTCCCTCCATTTCTCCCTCCATCTCTCCACCTCAGGCCCCCGGCCTCATTGTTTCCTTCGCCGTGAGCGCCGGTGCTTCTGGGAAATAATGGCCGTCCTTTCATGGCGAGCCGCCGTCTCCGTGTTGGTGTTTGTGACCCGCAGAAGAAGAGGGCAGTTAGCGGTTGTTAGCGGTTGTTAGCGGTGGTTAGCGGTTGTTAGCGGAGCGGGGTTCAACAAAAACATGCTCTCCCATTCCTGCTCTGCAACAAGGAAGCTTTTACTGAGTATATCTCTCTTTCATTGTCACATACAATGACGTCTTATTTGGGGAAAATCAAAGCACTTTCCAAGAAATTCACACAGTATCACAGTAACAATACTGGGGATTCAGTAAATATGTGCTGAAAGCCGGTGTAGACTGAAGTTGCTTTCGTCAAGAAAAACTATGACTAAATATCGTCGTCAACGAAGGAAAACGAGACGAGACGCAATGAAAATGCTGGTCATGTGACGATAACGATAATTAAATATATGATGCAATATCGTAGAGGAATAAAAACCAGACTAAAATTTAGATTACAAAATAAAAACTCTGCTAAAATGTGTCTTAATTTTCGTTGACCAAAACCAGAAGAAATGTTCTACCAAAAATCCTTAATGTCCATGTTTTCAGTAGTTTCTCTGGTTTAATGTCCGTCTTTTCAGTAGTTTCTCTGGTTAATGTCCATGTTTTCAGTAGTTTCTTCTGGTTTAATGTCCATGTTTTCAGTAGTTTCTTCTGGTTTAATGTCCATGTTTTCAGTAGTTTCTTCTGGTTTAGTTCTGCTGCTGGTGACGTCACGTCCTCCATCCCAGTCACCACAAAATCACAGGAAAAAATAAATATGTTGTAAACTCAAATTAGAGTCTTCTACATACATACATACACACATACACACACATAGCCACACACATACACACACATAGCCACACACATGCTCGCACACACACACACACACACACACACATACAGCCACTCAGACATATACATATACACACGCACATACACACACACACACACACACACACACACACACACACACACACACACACACACACACACACACACACACACACACACACACACACACACACACACACACACACACACACACACACACACACACAGTCACACAGACATATACATACACAAACACATAGCCACACATACATTTACACACATACATACACACACACACATAGCCACACAGACATAAACATACATGCACACACACACACACATACACACAAATAGCCACACAGACATATACATACACGCACACACACATACACATAACTACGGAAGAGAATCAGGGCCATGCAGGAGAAAAGATTTTTGAGAGGGGAAGATTTTTTTTCATTGTGCACTTTGAGAAAAAAGTCGAAATGTCGAGAATAATTTTGAAATCCAATTTTGTGAATAAAGTCGAAATGTCGAGAAAAAATCATTTCAACTTTATTCACAAAATTTCAACTTTTTCCTCAACATTTCGACTTTTTTCTCGAAATGCATACTGAAAAAAAAAGTCTTCCTCCTCTAAAATATTATTTTTATTCTCCTTCCTGGCCCTGATTCTCTTCCGTACAGAGAGAGATGAAACCCCACAAACATTTAACGCTGTAAACGTTGTAAACTGCTCGTGTCTCCAAAGACGGTCGCTTACTGGGAATAAAATCAAGATTTCAGTCCCTTCTTCAAATACAACTTACCTGTTTGTGCGAGATAAGCCTTCGCTCTCAGGGCGGAGGCAGCGAATCAACAATATTACAGAAACAATCTTATCTGAATATTCATCACATGGCTCTGGTCCAAGTCCGGGATGAAGGAGAAACACGGGCTCCGGGCCAGATTAAAGCAGGAGTCAGAGTCCTGGGGAGGCCGGGCCGAGGGGGGGGGGCGTATTTTAATGCTTGGTCAGAAGCAGGCAGCATTGATTTTAACACTAAGTGAAGGACGAGGAGTGCAGAGCTCGATTCCAAATCAATGACACAGTCCAAAATGTCTGCCAGGCCGAGTGTGAGGCTCCGCCATTAGTGTGCAAATCAGAGGGAGGAACCGATGAGGTGGGAGAACATGCCAGACGAGACCCGGACGAGGACCGGGACGGGGAGGAAAGACTTAAACCCAACCTGACAGTCGCTTCCCGCGCTTGTTTTTCCCTCCATGGTCTCAGATAGGAAACAGTGTTCTGTCGGTCCATGTAGCACCAAAGACTAGATATATAATGTAATAATTTCCTATAATGTAATAATTTCCTATAATCAGTACTCGAGTTGTAAATTAAAATCAGGTGGGATGGTGGATTTTATCATATGGGGACAGATAATTTGTGCTGATTACAAATAATATAATATATTACAAATAATAGCAGTGACCAAAACACCTGCAGAAATACTGCAGGAATGACATAGCAGCAGTTAAATGCAGCCTTCTGTAAGCTTTAAATATCCACTGGGCTTACATCAAATACATCAAAACACAACAATAAAAAACACTTTTCTGAACTTATCAATATGACTCTGTCCTTCACAGGATAAGTAAAATGGATCACTGCAAAAACTCACAATCTTAACAAGAATATTTGTCTTATTTCTAGTTAAAATGTCTCATTTTAGTAAAAAAATCTCATTACACTTAAAACAAGACTCATCACTGGAAAAAACAACAATTTTCACCTGTTTCAAGTAGATTTTCACTTGAAATAAGTAGAAAATCTGCCAGTGGAACAAGATTTTTTTGCTTGTAATGAGAAGATAAATCTTGTTCCACTGGCAGATTTTTCTACTTATTTCAAATGAAAATTTACTTGAAACAGGTGAAAATTGTCAAATAAGTTATTTTTCTGGTGTTATTTTTCTGGTGATGATTCTAAATGTTGAAATAGCAGAAAAACCACATTCATTGATGAAATGACATAAGGGATGGAAAGGAGGGATGGCAGTTTTACAGGGAGGATGATTTGGACCGTTTTTATTTCAGGGGGGGATGATTTGGACCGTTTTTATTTCAGGGGGGGATGATTTGGACCGTTTTTATTTCAGGGGGGGATGATTTGGACCGTTTTTATTTCAGGAAGGATGCCATCCCCCCTCATCCCCCCTCAATTCCAGTACTGCCTATAATGTAATAAAACCCAATAATGTAATAACTTCACCAATAATGTAATAAAATATCCTGACGGATATTGTAATAACATTTTTACCAATAATGTAATACCTTATTACATTATTGGGAATTTATTACATGGTACTCAAAGTCTGCAATTTAACCCAATAGTCATTCTGGTGTTTCAAATCCAGTGTATAAAACATTCTTAGATTCTTAAAACACAAAATGTAGAACTCTGGACTGAAAATGAACATATATATTACATTATTTGTCAAGTATTACATTATCAGTTTTGAGAAATAAAAAGACCCACCTACAAATGTAATAAATTCCCAATAAGTGCAAATTGTATTACATTTTCAGGCATTTTCGGGAAATGATTACATTATACATTATAGGGTGCTACAATCCTTGCTCCCCGTCCAGAACTGCTACTTTATGGTTCTTCACAGTCGATTTTGAAAGTTTGATTGCCATCATTTCTTGCATCCCTTCGGTCCAAGCTGCTGTTAACGGGGAGTAACACCCTCAAAATCCCTAAGAAGATATATATTTATATATATACAAGCCAACAGAGATCATTTTAGATGCTTCCCCTGCCCGGATTTCCTCTTTTCTCTATAAAAATCTGTTTTGCGGCGCATTATCAGCTCAGTGTTAGCTTAACTCTGTTAATAAGCTGATAAATGGAGGAGTAAGTTTGCTTACATCCATCCTGCAGTGGCAGCGAGGTGATTATTATCTTACCTGAATGCATTAAGTGACGGGAGCATTATTTGATAGAATAGAAAGCCTTTATTATCATTATAATGATACAACGAGATTAGGCAGCATCTCCGTAAAAGTGCAAGAAAATCAAACGTGTTTGAAATCCTTGTCGTGCTACGACCCGATTTGCCTCATCCTTTCACAGAGAGCATGCGCAATCTCTGATGTCACGTCAAAAACTATTATTTGTAGTTTAAAGTGTTACAAATTCACATTACAAATCATGTTTTAATAGCAGAAAAAAAAAGACCGCATTTCCCACGTCTGCCCAACCATACGGCGTAGGGTACGCGGCGACCCGCACCGTACGGGGCGCGACGCCGCGTAACCTACGCCATATGCGTATGGTTGGTGTAATGCGGAACCATAAATCAGCCTTCAGTGTGTGCTTTGTCTGCTGTTCTGAACTTCTATAATGTGCTCATTTTGCTGGGACGCCGGGTCTCTCCGCCGAGACACAACTTTTGCGGTATGCGTTCATTGTTGTGTCTAAAAATGATGCGCAGTGCCGACCCAATCAGAAACGGTACAGATATTCTGTGATATTTTTTATGTATGTAAAAAAAATTAAATTATAAAAAAATAAAGGATCCCCATAACCTTTGATCAGGTGGGCAGGACGCACGTTTGGGTGGACACAGCTCACCCCTGCCCCAAAACCGGCCTCGAGTTCCAGTACAGAGAGGTCCGACGGGAGTATTATGATCGTATAGTGTGAGCAGACGGAGCATCAGAGCATCGGGTCGTACAGTGTGAGAACATAAATCATGGGCTGTGAACTTTTGAACTCAGCGATCTAGTCGTGCAGTTTGAGATGGGGCTGAATCAAACCATTTAAAATATCGCACAGTGTATGCCCAGCTTAACCATGGCAATTCTTATTTACAATGACGGCCTGGCAAGACACAAGGAAGTGGTTTAGGGAGTAAAACACAGTAAAATTGTAGCTCTGCAAAGGTAGAAAACCATTAGGTAGCATTTTTTGATAGGGTAGCAGAAATGGACAGAACGGCGGCGTCTGCTCTCCACTCCCACCGGTTTGGTCCTATAGAGACCAAACCGGTGGGAGTTATGCACTAATTAAGCAGCCGGTGTTACTCACACATCAATAGGTTCCATCAGACTGCACAGCGTCGCTGCCGAGGTCCAATCAGGGGGGGATACAGCTGATTATACACCTGCTCGGCTGGAATTAGACCCTAAAAAATGTACAGGCTTCAAAAAAAAGAAAAAAACAGAGAGAAAAAGGAATGCACTTTATCGTTCTGGTACTTGATATTAATACAGTTTTCTCTGGTTGTGAACTTGTTTAAATCAATACGGTTGTAACTGAAAAGCAAGATGTAAATCAATTTCTTCTGATCCTGTGACTGGTTTAAGGAGTTGGGGGGGTTTAGGGGGGTTTAGGGAGGTTTAGGGGGGGGTTTGCTGCACAAAGAAGAAGAAAAGAGAAGCCGCTGACAGCCATCCGGGCCCAGGTCCGAGCAGAAATTAAAATGTTTCATATCGAGCACCGAAATGAAGCGGGTCAGGCGAGAGGAGCGAGGACGGGGATCGAGGATCGATGGGTCTCCGGCATCACGGAGGGGGATCCGCCCAATAACCCGCAGCTACACAATCACAATCATACCGGTGAAGTGTGCCAGATCTGAGAGGCATTGTGGGAAAATGGTGTGATAGAGGAAAACAGATCCACCTTCTCAGCCCCAGAATATATATATATATATATATATATATATATATATATATATATATATATATATATATATATATATATATATATATATATATATATATATATATATATATAACCAGGGCTGGGGATCCATTCAAATGTCAAGAATCGATTCGATTCAGATTCTTAAGATTCAGAATCGATTATCAAGATTCGATCCGATTCCCATATGGATTTGTGTTTAATTAGGGCCCGAGCACTTACAGTGCGAAGTATCTGTAGGAGATTTTTTTATTTTTCTTCTGACGAAAGGAGGGCCTTTTTTCCCCCCTAAACGTGCCCCAAAAGTCACCAAATTCTGCACCAAGCCAGGCCTGGCGAAAAATGTGATATTTAATGGTTTGCATTAATGAGCGTGGCCTAACGGCTCAACAGCGCCCCCTAGAAAACTTTGTACCTCAAGCCCCACAATACGGTTTGACGTACATGCACGAAAATCGGTACACACCTGTATTATGTCACAACTTAAAGAAAAGTTTTTTGGCGCCATGGCCCAAACCCAACAGGAAGTCGGCCATTTTTAAGTAATTGTGTAATTTTGGCGCAATTTATGCCATTCCTTCGGCAGTTAATACGGCCCCAACCATAACGTGCACCCACGTGTGTTATACATCAAAATGTGCGTCTCCATCCTGCGACGATGCGCATTACTTTTCTCAGTCAAAAGCGTTACCGTGGCGACGATAGACGCCAAAAAGCGCGTCCCCCCTTCCTCTGATTGGTCCATATTTGATAGTTCCTACTTTCGGCCATAACTTTTGAATGGTTTGATATAAAGAGTCATGGTGGTGTCATCAGACTTAGTTTTGAGTCCTTGACTTTTATTGGTGGAAATTGCATGCGCGAGGGCCCGTTCATCGCTGCTTGCAGCTTTAATTTGAGTTTATTTTCACACAATGACTGGCTGCATGGTGACTGGATTTGGATCTACAACAGTCCTGCGACGGAAGATTCTGCCTACCAGTGCTTTTTTGAGAGAGACACCGAATGACACGTAGGATTTGTTTTTAATTCTCACGTGTGAAGCACGGAGGCAAGGAGAGGTTTTTACATCTTAATTTGCTCTCCCATCGAGCGTGAGGAAGCTCCCCGGCCTCCGCCTGTCCTCCGTTATCCCGCCATCACGTATGATGAAAGACAAACCCAACCGAGCCAGGTAGAAGCAAACACGCTTCTTTAATTCCGTTTTCTGCAATGCAGCTGCTGAAAAAACAAGCCAGCGGACGGAGGGGAGAGAGAAGAGGAGGGAGAGACGAGACGGGGTGAGAGGAAACAAGCTCCCATCATCTATTTTAATGCTGTATTTAATTTACATTTTCTCTTTGCTGCCGATAAAAGCAGACAGGAAACACAAGGACAGTGACACCCAGAGAGCTCCGGGGTCGGAGGCCGGCGGTTAACCTGTCACAAGCAGAGTACTGATTAGAATAAATCTACACACTGGCTGGAGGTCGACTCCGGCCTCGGATACACCCGACCTGCAGAGAAGCTGCACGGCTGGGCTTCAAAACTGGAATAAAACATCACTTTACAGAACATTAGTGTTGGTTTATTGGTTTATTTGCTTATTTGTAAGGATCCCCATTAGCTATGCCCTTAAACACAGCTAGTCTTACTGGGGGCCACATTAAAACAATACATTTAAAACGTACTGTTAAAAACACACAGGAATCCCACAGCAACACAGATAAAATAAGATACAGAATAAAAGCAACTACACTGCAAAAACTTAAAATCTTGACAAGAATATTTGTCTTATTTCTAGTAAAAATGTCTCATTTTTAGTCAAAAAAATCTCATTACATTTAAAACAAGACTCATCACTGGAAAAAACAACAATTTTCACCTGTTTCAAGTAAATTTTCACTTAAAATAAGTAGAAAAATCTGCCAGTGGAACAAGATTTATCTTCTCATTACAAGCAAAAAAATCTTGTTCCACTGGCAGATTTTTTCTACTTATTTCAAGTGAAAATTGTCAAATAACAAGTTATTTTTCTGGTAATGACGTTTTAAGTGTAATGAGATTTTTTGACTAAAAATTAGACATTTTAACTCGAAACTAGACACAAAATTCCCTGGAAATGTTTAAGTGACACGGGACTACTGCCGGATGATTGCGATTTTGATAACATCAAAAAATTCAAAAGTTATTGCAGAAAAAAGGGACCAATCAGAAGAAGGGGCGGGGCTAATTTTCACCAATGAAGGTCAAATATTCAAAACCGAGTCCGATGACACCACCCACGACTCTTTATGTCAAACCATTCAAAAGTTATTGCAAAAAATAGGGATCGACCAATCAGAAAAAGGCGGGACTAATTTGCACCAATTATTTTCAAGGACTCAAAACCGAGTCCGATGACACCACCCACGACACTCTGTGTCAAACCATTCAAAAGTTATAGCAGAAAATAGGGACTATCAAATATTGACCAATCAGAAGAAGGGGTGGGGATAATTCAGGCCAATGAAGGTCAAGGACTCCAAACCGAGTCCGATGACACCACCCACGACTCTCTATGTCAAACCATTCAAAAGTTATAGCATTTACTGGGAGGTATTTACTGTGTGTGTGGGGGGGGGGATTTAATGACCACCAACAGGAACCGGTTCCAGCTTCCCAGCCGTGAGGCTGCAGGACTGGGGGTCGCCTAAGGTCAAAGGTCAGGGGTCAGATTTCCCAGAATTCTTTTAGTCGTCTCCAGCTTTCAGGTTAAAGTATATCAAAGATCCTCTATACACAAGATAGCGCATTGCCGTTACTGGCAATGGTTTGAAATGGTATACACTTCCGGTCTCCTAAGTGGGCATGGCCGCCCCTCTGACCTCACTTCCGGTCTCCTAAGTGGGCGTGGCCGCCCCTCTCCCTACATCGTTTTGGAACATACAACACTAGATACAGTACAACTTTCTTCCAAAAAAGGCTTAAATAATAAAAATAACAGTATTATTAACCAAAGAAGCAAGTTTTATATTAGTTTTAAACTTCATTTTATCCGTTGGGAAAACGATGAGAGCCAAATCTCGCGAGAGTGTGTTGCTCAGACAGAGACAGGTCTAAAACAAAGTTCATTTTCTCCTAATCTGTCGGTCTGAAAATTTCCATTAAGGTGTCAGAATGTTCAGAAGGTTTGTGGCTTTTGAAAAATGGGTCCCATATTTACTTAGGTTACTGTGGGGCGAAGGAATTGGTAATAATCTGTGCTCACGTTCACTTTTCCCATAGGACTCAATAGACTCAGGACCTACTTCCAGTCTCCTAAGGGGGCGTGGCAGTCACGTGACACAGATACAAGAAACACAACCGTAGTGGGCTGTCTCGGTTATAGAACGTCTCTGAGTATATGAAGTCTTTATTGAATGAGTCATGTGACCAGTTCTGGCTGAAAGAGTCAGCAGTGACTTCTGGTTGCTAGGGGCAACAAGAACCTCTCTTCAGAACCTTCCGGTTTGGCTGTGAGAAAAACCCAGATTTTGGCTTCTGACAAGGTCTCAATTCACTCCGATTTGTGATCAAACCGTAGCTCCTAGTAGAAAAACAAAAACATAGTGAGAGACACAGAACCCAGCAGATTCTGACCATCTTAATTTTATTCAGATATTCCTTAAAATGAGTGAGTAAGCTCAGTGCAAAGACAGAGTGAGATTCTTTCGAAGAAAACGTTCGATTACATTACAACCAATGGGGACTGAGACAGGTATTGGGGCCGCTCTAGCCCCCCCTGTTTAAATTTTGTGCATACCCCGCCTGTCAAATTCACATTTTATGAATCCCAACACCTATATCTACATTCTGACCAAAAATGATTTGTCTCCTTTTTACAGTTTGGCCGTGAGCTCGAGTTACAAATAAAAATGTGGGTTATTTTTTACTGCTTCTTACACTCTACCAACCGACACCCGCACTCTAGATTTGACAAAAAAGTGATTTCCAGTCCTTGCTTGTGTGCTCATATCTTGAAAAGTGTACATCTTAGGAAAAAACAGTTTGGAGTTTGGAGAGAGAAGAGAAGTTTTCCTCAGTTTTGAAGTTTGAATGACATTTCTACGTGCAGGTATGAGAAAGTTAGGTGAGTCAGAAAAAAGGTGAATTTTGGCTTCTTTTTTTTTACCTTCTCCCATCCACAGTAGGCTTTTGTGACATTCCGCGCCATACACATACATGGGAAAATCGCCCCAATAGTTAGGAAATTTGGAAATGTTTTTGCACTTTGTGCGAAAACTATTTGTGCGATCACTCTGAAAATTCACAGGACTGTAGTTAAATTCAGGGCCTACAACTTTCTAAATCGGTTCAGAATTTTTCGAGTAACGGTGTGCTAGTGGTGAGGCCCAAAATTTCCCAATGCGTTCCGGATGGCCCAAAAAGTGCACGTTTTTGCACGTTGCGCAAAAATGTGCGCACCAATCGCTAATAAAAGTCATACCACTCGATTCCCGATTAGGGCGCACGTTTCTATGTTTTTACTTTTCGCGTTTTTTCAAAAGTGTGGGACTAGTTACGCGCCAAAGTTTATACGGAAGAATAAATAATAAGCCTGAGCAATAATAAGAGTGCCTCTGGCGCGGCCATGGCACTAACTAGACAAATATTCCTGGTAAGATTTTGAGTTTTTGCAGTGTAAGGACTAAGTGCGGTATGAAGCTGCTCCAGTTTCTCTCACACAGGTTTTTAGAGATACAAGATTGATGAGCTTCTTTAACTTCAGAGTTTTCTGCAAAGTAAGTAAAAGGTCTTTGGTTTTAGTTTTGCTCTAAATGAAGCCATCAGTCGTTATAAAACAGCCGTGTCTGACATCTACATGCAAGCGAGTTTAACTATGTGACCATGTCTCCTTCAAAACCCTGGATCTTGAAACATACGTCAAATAAAACGTATTTGTTTATTTGTTTATTTGTGAGGATCCCCATTATCTATGTCCGTAAACACAGCTAGTCTTACTGGGGCCCACATTAAAAACAATACATTTAAAACATACAGTTAAAAACAAGACATAAAGAAAGAAAACGAAATGACACGACAAACCTACATTAAACTTTACCGTACATGTAAATCATTATCTTAAAGCAAAAAAACCTACATGAAACATTCCAATATACAGTAAAACATCATCTAGGCCATGAAGTTTATCCTTGTTTTAATGAGCGTCGTCACTTTTGCTGTAATTATTGATTCATTTTGTCACGTTTATGTTCATTTGTTCGTATATGGGATGTCATAATGTCATGCTGATCATCTAAAGTGATATAAAGTGTCTTATCTGCTCCTTAAGGAAGAATCCTGCTCAGAAATGTTGGTGTCTGATACCGTTTTACATTTTATGATGATTTTCACGGTTCCACAACATATATTTCCAGTAAAAACGTGCATCTTTTGTAACATTACTATTCTGTTCTACTTCATTATACTCTCAAAGACCTGGAAACAGACATTGTGGCATAGAATTGTCAAATTGGTTTAATTCACCGCACAAATACAAATTGTTACAGATTACTTTTGTAATCCTGTATTTGACCCGGTCTTTGTACGTTTGGACCGTATAGAAACGTAATTCTTGCCATTGTAAGAATGAGATGAACCTGCTGGATCTACTGCCCTTACTTTTTAACAACTGGTGCTTTTTATTATTTTACCTCTTTTCTTATCATTTTATTTCATTTTATTTGCCAATTACTGTTTAATTGTGTCTTGCTGCTTTTAATGTTGATGTGAAGCACTTTGAATTACCTTGTGTTGAATTGTGCTGTACAAATAAACTTGCCTTGCCTTCAAAGTAAAATAAGAGACGAGGAAATCACTCTGTTCCAGCAGAAGTAGAAATATACAGTTTCAAAGTTTATTTAGACAGGACAATGCATATTAATTAACACTACATTAAGCAGTGTGAATACACCGGGTTTAGCAGTAATGCTAGTTTCCACCTGCAGTCCCCACAAACAACCAGACACACTCACACCTACGGGCAATTTAGAATGATCAATTTACCGCAGTAATATGAAGTAATAGTAATATGAAGATTTGGAATATGAAGGGTCTGGTCCATGGGGGGGTCCGGTCCGTGGGGGGGTCCGGTCTGGTCCGTGGGGGGGTCCACTCCGTGGGGGGGTCCGGTCTGCTCCGTGGGGGGGTCCGGTCCGGTCCGTGGGGGGGTCCAGCCTGCTCCGTGGGGGGGTCCGCTCCGTGGGGGGGTCTGGTCTGGTCCGTGGGGGGGTCCAGCCTGCTCCGTGAGGCGGTCCACTCCGTGGGGGGGTCCGGTCTGCTCCTCGGGGGGGTCCGCTCCGTGGGGGGATCCGGCAGGCTGCAGCTCTGCAGCTCCGGGGGCAGGACCCTGCGGCCTCGTTCCCAGGATGAAAGGATGAGGAGAGGTGCAGGAAGAAGAGCTGGAGGCGATCGCAGTGGGAGCCCCGTCTGGGATGTTTCTGGAGCCACACCTTAGGAGGACGCAGAGCCGCCACCTATTATGGCATCTAATACCTATTTTAAACAGGCCTTGAATGTCTTAAAGACAAGCTTTTAATTGTTTTTTCTAAATAAATTAGAAATTCAGCCTCCGATCCATGTCTTTATCTTCCCATTCTCTAACCTCATTATCTATGCAGGATTCTGAGTGGGCGGGGCTATGATAATGAGGCTCTGTGCTGATTGGCTGCCTGAATGACGCGATACACCGCTACGGAAAAATGGAGGAAGCTCCGGCCGGCAGAGTTAGTTGTTAGTGGTTTCACGCATCGGAGGCCGACCAATCACTGCCGTCGTAAATCGCATTTTGGTTCTGTAACTTTGGGGAGCAGAATCTTATTGGCTCGTAGATCCACATCACACTGGACGGATCATCCGGGCGGCTGTACAGACTCTGCAGAATTTGGTTGCTTTCCTCCTTCTCTGAGTTGTCAGGCTAAGGGGAGACCACTTTATATATGTTAAAGCAAGAAAAAACGTCTTTTTCATAATAGGTCACCTTTAATCTCGACATTTCGACTTTTTTCTCAACATTTTGACTTTTTTTCTCTGCATTTTGACTTTTTTCTCGACATTCATTTTGACTTTTTTCTCGAAATTGTACTTCAACATTAATTTCGACATTTCGACATTTTGACTTTTTTCTCGACATTTCGACTTTTTTTTCTCGACATTTCGACTTTTTTTTCTCGACATTTCGACTTTTTTCTCCACATTTCGACTTTTTTTTCTCGACATTTCGACTTTCTTCTCGACATTTTGACTTTTTTCTCGAAATTGTACTTCAACATTAATTTCGACATTTCGACTTTTTTTCGCGAGATTTCCACTTTTTTCTCGACATTTCGACTGGCGCAGTTGTTGTTGTTGTTGTTGTTCCGGCCAGAGTTAGTTGTTAGTGGTTTCACCATCGCTCTGTCGTTCCGTAACTTTGGGGATCAGAATCTTATTGGCTCGTAGATCCACATCACACTGGACGGCTCATCCGTTCTAATGGAGCTTTTCCACCAGTACCTACTCGGCTCTACTCAATTTAGCTCGGCCTGGTTTCTTTTCCACTACAATCAGCACCTGGAGCAGAAGTAGGAGGTTGGTAGAAGCTGCTGTGACGTATTTGATTGTGTATCTAAAGGAAGAAGACAACAACACTAAAGATGTAGAACCTGGAGGAGATGATAGATAAAGATGGAGGAGATGATAGATAAAGATGGAGGAGATGATAGATAAAGATGTAGAACCTGGGGGAGATGATAGATAAAGATGGAGGAGATGATAGATAAAGATGGAGAACCTGGAGGAGATGATAGATAAAGATGGAGGAGATGATAGATAAAGATGGAGAACCTGGGGGAGATGATAGATAAAGATGGAGGAGATGATAGATAAAGATGGAGAACCTGGAGGAGATGATAGATAAAGATGGAGGAGATGATAGATAAAGATGGAGAACCTGGAGGAGATGATAGATAAAGATGTAGAACCTGGAGGAGATGATAGATAAAGATGGAGAACCTGGAGGAGATGATAGATAAAGATGTAGAACCTGGAGGAGATGATAGATAAAGATGGAGAACCTGGAGGAGATGATAGATAAAGATGGAGAACCTGGAGGAGATGATAGATGTGCTGCTGGTCTATGGCTTGTGTTGGATATCAAGTTTAAAAATGAGAGAGAGAGAAGCTTTTTAATGTTTTAAGTTTGTCTCGGTGCTGCTGAAAAGTGCGTTGGTAGCTGAGCAGCTATTAAGTGACAGAGCTCCTGGTAGATCTGGTCGTTCCTTATCTAAAATAATCTATTTTATCTTCATTCAGCTGTAAAAAGTTTGTTGCCATCCAATACTTGATATCTGCAATGCACTGAATGAGGTCATTGACTGGGCTCAAATGATCGGCAGTAACAGATACATATAATTGTGTGTCATCAGCATAAGAATGAATATTTTGATGCTGAATGATGGACCCAAGTGGTAACATATACAAACTGAAAAGTAGAGGACATAGAATTGACCCTTGTGGGACTCCATATTGAATGCTGACATTATCAGATGTAGCCGACCGAAACAGAGAAAGATCTACCACTTAGATACGATGAAAACCAGTTAAGAACTGTAACACTGTTCAAGGCCCAGTTCCAATCCCCCCCTAGTCCTACTTTTCAGCCCTACCCCTAAATGTTGCACGTTCCCGTGAGGGTAGTGGTGTCCCAATTGCAGAATGCATGTAGGGCTAGTGGGCATAACAAGGGGTAGGGGGTATCAATCTAGCCCTTCAGAGCGAGGGATTTCAGGTGCTGACTCGCTGACGGAGGGCCAGAAACAATTCCCAGAATGCTTTTCGTCATCATTTTCAGACTGAGAATCAAACAAAAAAAAATGGCGGACATTTCTTATTTTTTAGTGAATAAAATCAATATTTTGAGTTAGTTTCTGCATAAAAATGCGTTTTGATTACATTTCTAGCGAGAAATACATATTTTACTTTCATAATATTCACTCAGTGAATGTACATAATCACTCGCTTGCTCGTTGTTGCGTTGTATCTTCAGATCTCGCCAGAATAAAGGCTGATTTATGGTTCCGCGTTACACCAACGCAGAGCCTAGGTTCTGCGTCAATTTAACGCGGAACCATAAATCAGCTCCCGAGCCGGCGGCTCTTCTCATCCCCGAAAACATCGGGTCAAATTTCTTAACAGGCGTTATTTGGATAAACTGAGCCCAGGTTGGGGATCTTAAAGGTATTGTGACATAATTTTTAACATGCTTTTAACACTATTAAAAGTCTTGTCCAATATCCCTCAAATGTGTCTAAAAAGGTGTAACAAGAAAAACTTCACTCCAGTACTCCATGCCTGGCTTTTTTGTGACAGTGTTTTTTGCGCAGTGAAAAACGCGTCCTTTTCCCCCTTTCCTGTCAATCATTGCCCCGCTCCTCCTCCCAACCACCCCCCTCAACTAGTCTTTGCTCAGCATAAGCAATAATGTAGATTACCAGACCAGCTATGTATTCAGTTTGTTTTCTGTACACGTCATGATTTATTCTCAACACGTTGGATTTCAAGGACTCCCAGGACTCCAGCGGAGAGAGGATAGGTGATGGGCAGGGAGCTGGGTGGAGGGGGCGGTGATTTAGCGGACCTATACGTATAGGTCCGCCACCCAACCAGATGCGCCATTTTTGCATAATTATGCGGAAACTCCCAGAAAGCACACAATACACTGAATGTTAAAAGTTCGGTTTTTTGGGGTGTAATTGATGTCAAGACACCCAACAAAACACAAAAAATCAAGAAAAATGTGTTTTCATGTCACAATCCCTTTAACGGTTACTTCGACTGAAACAATATTTAAACTTAAAAAAGTGGCATATTAACAGCGCTACAGCGGAAATTAAAACAGCTTTTAGCTCTCGGCTTCCTGATATGGTGTGACGTATGTGCAAACGTAACTACGCAGTCGCTTACGTACCCGAATGTAAACCATGCAGTGACGTAGCAAGTGGTGTCCCAATCCCTAGGGAACATTACAAAGGCCCTACGCCTGTGGCTTCATTTTTGAGGCTAGTGGTAGAAAGTAGGAGGTGTATTGGGATTGGCCCTTAATCCTGGCTAAACTGCCGCGTGGTTCCTGAACGTCGGTGGAGCCGTCAGCTCATCGTCTCTCGTCGTCTCTCATCTGGATTTCTCATAAAAGCGCTAATAAAAGCAGCTAACGAGGCAGGTGCTAACGCTGCTTCTGCTGCAGCATCACAACAACCTGCAGCTCCGTCTCTCTTTGTGCGAGTCAGAGATCAGTGGTGTCAGAAACGTCGGGCCTCGGCAGCAGAGAGGGAGGAAGGGGGTCAGGGCAGGGGAACTCTTTCTTCTTCTGACCTATTGTTCTCCCTCGGTTTGAAAACACACAAACTCTTTCATCCGCAGTTCTGCACCCAGAGAAACAGGAAGCGTCGGCATCACAGGCTCCATCCATCATCTCCCGCTGAAAGACCTGTCACTTTTATAGACTCTTGCCTCACGTTGTTATCCACGTCTGACACGACTCTAACACCACTCCGTTACCGTGGAAGTTTAGCCGCTGACACCGCGGCCGCTAGGGACGGGAATTGATGGGATTTTTCCAATTCCGATTCCATTTTCGATTCTGTTTAACGATTCGATTCTTTAACGATTCTCATTTGGAAAAAAGGAGAACAAACAGGTCGATTAGCATCAACTTTGTTTTATATCTTTGAGCAAAAAAAGATATAAAGGAACCAAAACTGCTTAAATGTAGAGTCTTATTTTAACTTTTAGGCACCAAAATTGCTTAAATATAGAGTCCTAATTTCCTTTTAGGTGCCATAATTCGATTCGATTCTTTATCGATTCTCATTTGGAAAAAAGGAGAACAAACGATTAGCATCAACTTAGTTTTATATCTTTGAACAAAAAAATACAAGTGGGCTCCTCCATGGTGTGCTAGAAAAAGTGATTTGTTTTGAAAATAAATATAAAATTAAAGCTGCAAGCAGCGATGAACGGCCTCCACCCTTGTGCACGTTCAGGCTGCAGTGGAAGCTTGTATGACTTCATGTAGATTCTTCAGGTCTGGACATTTAGTGGATGACACCACCCACGACTCTCGATTCCAAGGAATTAAAACACTGGGAACTGGTTCTCAACAAGAACCGGTTTTCGATTCCCATGCCTATTTAGAGTTTGTAGCTTAGCCTGTCTTTGCTGTTTGTGTTTTATTTGCTTTATTTTTCAGTGCTTTTCTTTAAATTGACTCATTAAACCGGGTTAATTAACTTTGCAGACCTTTGGAAATATAAGTAGAAGGAAAAACTGCTCTTGTGTCTTTTTGGTAAAATGTAACCAAACTTTCGAGCGTTTTTGCCGCTTTGTCGCCATGTTTTCCTGCGTGGTGACGTCATTCGCACCCACTGGAATTGATAAAGGAATCGTTTGCAAAAAAAAAGGCAAACGATTCCAAGGAATTGAAACACGGGGAACCGGTTCTCAACAAGAACGGTTCCCATCCCTAGCAGCTTGTTTTCTAAGGTAAACGCTGCACTTTTGTCCTGGACTTTTCTGCATCTCTTGATTCTCAGCGTTCTCTTTACAGTT
Source organism: Cololabis saira (assembly GCF_033807715.1). Taxonomy (NCBI): domain Eukaryota; kingdom Metazoa; phylum Chordata; class Actinopteri; order Beloniformes; family Belonidae; genus Cololabis; species Cololabis saira. The sequence continues at coordinate 47,166,265 of NC_084592.1, read as the reverse complement.
GTGGACGGAGACACGACGAGTGTTTGGATCTGATATGACTTAAGCCCTTCTTCCTGAGAGGACCAGTCCACTCAGACCGGCTTAGCGCCCCCATCCCTCCGTCCATCCCTCCATCCCTCCATCAGCTCCGGGCTCAGCTCTAATAGCAATCAATGAAGGCCCAGACACAAGGGCTAATTCAATTTCCCTGCACCAGTTTTCTCATCAGGGCTGGAGTTTCTGTCCCCGGCTGATAGGAACCCCAAAAACATGTCTGGGAGTGAGAGGACTTATCCGGGCCGCCAGCCCCTCGCCTGTAATAGACACACATAACCGGATTGTTGGAGGAAGGAGGCCGAGCCGGGGAAGGTGAGGAGCCGAGCCAGAACCTCACCTGCCTGCTAGCTCAAAGTCAATTGCAAAAAAAAAAAACTTAATCAAGAGACTGCAACATACACTTCACCGTCTTCAATGAGATTTTGGAGACTTAGGGGGAGAAGGGGCTGCAAGATTAGTACCTGTGTGGCTCCGTCCTCCTACCTGGAGTTCCCATGATTCCCGGCTGCAACGCGGCACTTGAGTTGATTTGATTTTTAATTTGTACATTTAAAAGACAACAATTAAAAGAGAAGATAAGAAAAAAAAAACAACAAACCCGAATTTCATCCTTTAACACTTAGGGCCTGATTTACTAAGATCCTAAATAAAGAGTACTAAATTGCGTGGGCACTGAAAAAGTTTGCACGTGCTGTTGTTGTGTGGTTTGCGGGTGATCAACTAAGATTGCGTGCGCAATTGATAACAGGTGCAAACTGCAGTATTTAAATGAGGTGTTGCGTGTCTTACGGTTTGCGCCATGGAGAGTCTGGATGGAAAGCAGGATAGTCGCAAGCGCAAAATGAAAATTGACGAGTTGGAGTTAGAGATATTAGTGGAAGAGGCAAATAAACACATTCATGAACTACAGCAAAGAAATTTAAACATTCCCAAAAGAAACGCAATATGGGAGAAAATCTGCGATAGAATAAATGCAGTTATAAGACAAAAAGAACGGCAGATGAGGTTAAAAGAAGGTGGCAAGATATAAGGCAAAGAACTAAAGAAAAAGTGGCCTTTAATAAAACTTGTGCAACCATTTTTAAAATAGCATGCAGCAGAATAAAGACTCTCTCTCTGGGTATTCTTTGATTTTGGATGTCGCCTCCTTGCCACAATAACAGCAGCAGCAGATTAGCACCTTCCTTTCGAACGTATTAAATACAGACGCAATCACAATACGCGCAAAAACTTTCAGGCTTGGTAAATCTCATTGAGGGTGGTAAATGGACATATTTGCATTTTCCCCTCCCAGTCTTTAGCGATTTCTGCCGGGTACGCCCCATATTGATTATTCATCAGGGCAAAAGTACTAAATGAACAGCGTTTGATATTTTGCTCATTTGAGAGGCGCAGTCCTCTTTGCACGCTGTTAGTAGATCAGCTGGCACTTTGGTTTGCGGGTGATGTCAAGTTTGCACACATTTTTACGCACGCAAACCTTTAGTAAATCAGGCCCTTAATATCTTAATTTACATGTGCAAAAAGGAATAGGAAGAAGTGTAAACTTATTTAATCCTACCCTCATTCACAAATCATGTATTAATTATAACTATAAGTATTTATAATAACTAACTATACTATAATTATCCTCACACACTTACCTATACATACATACACATAGTTGAATATTTCTATATATTTGTACACACATGCCCATATACTTATTTACACCATACTATCTCTATATTAACTCCATCTGCTCTCTGTCTACAAACACACATATACACACACATACACAAATATATACATATACATACATATATAAATACATACATATACACACATATATACACATATATACACATGCATACATACTATACACTTATGCGTTCATCCAGAAACAGGAAAAGGTGAGTTTAGACGGCGTGAGGAGCATCAAACACCGACCAGAAATATGAACTCCTTCCGTATCCTTCGATCTGCACCTCCTTTATTTATCTTTATTATCTTGGGACCATTATAGACAGCAAACTGTCTTCTGTGGAAAACTGTGATCCGTCTATAAAAAGGCAAACCAGCGTCTCCACTGGTTAAGGAAGCTGTCATCTTTTCACACGGATAAAAAGCTGCTCACCGTGTTCTATAGATGTTTTATTAGTGCCACGGCTGCGCCACAAGGCACTCCTCCATAGCTATACCATAGCAATGGAGGAGGAGTGCCTTGTGGTGCAGCCGTGGCACTATTGTTATCCTGCGTGTTTATTATTCATTTTCCGGCCAGATTTCGGTTCATATATCATATATCAAAATATGTGTCTCGATCGGGAATAGTGTGCTATGACTTTTGGTGTTGAAATTCCCATTTTTCCCAAAGTTATTCCCAAAAAAAACCCAGTCGAAGTGGATGGGAAAAAGTGAAAAAAAAAGCCAAAATTCGTATTTTTTCTGAGTCACCTAACTTTCTCATACTTGCACGTAGAAATGTCATTCAAACTTCAAAACGGAGGAAAACTTTTCAAAATATGCGCACACAAGCAAGGACTGGAAATCACTTTTTTGTCGAATCTAGAGTGCGGATGTCGGTTGGTAGAGTGGCAGAAACAGTAAAAAAAATAACCTGAATTTTTATTTGTAACTCGAGCTTACAGCCAAACCGTAAAAAGGAGACAAATCATTTTTGGTCAGAATGTAGATATAGATGTTGGGATTCATAAAATGTGACTTTGACAGGCGGGGTATGCACAAAATTTAAATGGGGGGTGGCTAGAGCGCCGCCAATACCTGCCCCAGTCCCCATTCACTATAATGTAATCAAACGTTTTCTTCAAAAGAATCTCTCTCTGTCTTTGCACTGAGCTTATTCAATCATTTTAAGGAATATCTTAAAAAAATTAAGATTGTCAGAATCTGCCGGCTTCTGTGTCTCTCACGATGTTTTCGTTTTTCTGCTACAAGCTACGGTTTGATCACAAATCGGAGTGATTTGAGACCTTGTCAGAAGCCAAAATCTGGGTTTTTCTCACAGCCAAACCGGAAGGTTCTGAAGAGAGGTTCTTGTTGCCGTGGTAACCAGAATTCAGCTGCTGACTCATTGCTTCAGCCAGAACTGGTCACCTGACTCAAATCTGACCCCTGACCTTTGACCCCAGTCCTACAGCCTGATGGGTTCTGGGGGAACAGGAAATACACAGTAAATACCACAGTAAATACCCCCCCAGGTAAATACCTTAATAACTTTTGAATAGTTTTACATAGAGAGTCTTGGGTGATGTCATCGGACACGGTATTGAGTCCTTGACCTTCATTGGTGAAAATTAGCCCCGCCCCTTCTTGGATTGGTCGATCGATTGGTCGATATGTGATATTCCGATAACTATTGAATAGTCCTTGACCATAAGTGCAAATTAGTACATAGTACATACTATTATTATGGGATGGTAGTTTTGCTGGTGTTATTATGGGATGGTAGGTGTTATTATGGGATGGTAGGTGTTATTATGGGATGATAGGTGTTATTATGGGATGGTAGGTGTTATTATGGGATGATAGGTGTTATTATGGGATGGTAGGTGTTATTATGGGATGGTAGGTGTTATTATGGGATGGTAGGTGTTATTATGGGATGGTAGGTGTTATTATGGGATGGTACGTGTTATGGGATGGTAGGTGTTATTATGGGATGGTAGGTGTTATTATGGGATGGTAGTGTTATTATGGGATGGCAGGTGGTATTATGGGATGGTAGTGTTATTATGGGATGGCAGGTGTTATTATGAGATGGTAGTGTTGCTGGTGTTATTATGGGATGGTAGGTGTTATTATGGGATGGTAGGTGTTATTATGGGATGGTAGTGTTATTATGGGATGGCAGGTGGTATTATGGGATGGTAGTGTTATTATGGGATGGCAGGTGTTATTATGAGATGGTAGTGTTGCTGGTGTTATTATGGGATGGTAGGTGTTATTATGGGATGGTAGGTGTTATTATGGGATGGTAGTGTTATTATGGGATGGTAGGTGTTATTATGGGATGGTAGGTGTTATTATGGGATGGTAGTGTTATTATGGGATGGTAGGTGTTATTATGGGATGGTAGTGTTATTATAGGATGGTAGTGTTATTATGGGATGGTAGTGTTGCTGGTGTTATTGTGTCGATATTATGTCTGATTGGTCGATATGTGATAGCCCGATAACTTTTGAATGGTTTGACATAGAGTCGTGTGTGGTGTCATCGGACTTTTGAGTTTGAGCTTTTCGGATTTGAGTCATTCACCTTTATTGCTGAAAAATGCAGCAATGTACACAAATGGGCGGCAGCCCCCCGTGGCACTCTCGGAATTTCTGCGAGGAAATTTTCTAGTTGATTCTATAATATCTTTTAGCTTCGTGTCCTGGTTTGGAAACTTACCCCTGAAAAATAAAAACTCTCTTAATCAGATTGTGAGGTGGCCAGTGAGCTAATTGAGCTAATTGGAGCCACAATGTTTTCTTTTGTTTTGTTATTCTCCTGTTTGTCTTGTGTCTCTGTCTCTGTACTGTACGGTGTTGTAAGTTTCTACTTTTTACCTGCAAACAAATCTACCTTCGGGCATCAATAAAATTACCTTACCTTATTTCCTCCTATAGTCCTATTTTCCTTTTAGGCCCCAAAACTGCTTAAATGTAGTCTTATTTTCCTTTTAGGCACCAAAACCATTTAAATGTAGAGTCCTATTTTCCTTTTAGGCACCAAAACTGCTTAAATGTAGAGTCCTATTTTCATTTTAGGTGCCATAATTGCTTGGTTAGTTTCTACTTTTTACCTGCAAACAAATCTACGTTTGGGTATCAATAAAGTTACTTTACCTTACCTTATTTCTTCCTATAGTCATATTTTCTTCTTAGGCACCAAAACTGCTTAAATATAGTTTTATTTTCCCTTTAGGAACCAAAACTGCTTAAATGTAGAGTCCTGTTTTCCTTTTAGATGCCATAATTGCTCGGTTAGTTTCTACTTCTTACCTGCAAAAAATCTACCTTCGGGTATCAATAAAGTTACCTTACCTTATTTCCACCTATAGTCCTACGGTATTTTCCCTTCAGGAACCAACACTGCCTAAATGTACACACTTATTTTCACTTTTAGGCACCAAAACTGCTTAAATGTAGTTTTATTTTCCCTTTAGGAACCAAAATTGCTTAAATGTAGAGTCCTTTTTTCCTTTTAGGTGCCATAATTGCTCGGTTAGTTTCTGCTTTTTACCTGCAAACAATTCTACCTTCAGTTACCTTACCTTACCTTATTTCCACGTCTCTTTGTTCGTCCGGTCGGCTCTCCCGTCCGGACCGGGTCCCGGATTCACAACAGCACAAACATCAGAGACAACTGCCCTCAGGCAGTCTGGGAAGTGTGTGTGTGTGTGTGTGTGTGTGTGTGTGTGTGTGTGTGTGTGTGTGTGTGTGTGTGTGCCAGCATGCGTGCGTGCGTGCGTGCGTGCGTGCGTGCGTGCGTGCGTGCGTGCGTGCGTGCGTGCGTGCGTGCGTGCGTGCGTGCGTGCGTGCGTGCGTGCGTGCATATTTCTCTTTTTCCACTTTCTTTCTTTCTGCATGTACATGCACGTTCAAATGTCATGTTCAGCCGTGTGAAAGCAGATATTGTGTCGTCTCCAGCAGCATGGGGATCCCCGGTGAGAAGACATCTGATAGCAGATGCTGCAGTCTGATGGCGACTGAATTATCCAACCACACCGAACCGTTACCTGCACCTACAGCAGCTCAGCTCGGTCGTGAACACGTGCAGATGCAGGTCCGTGCAGAAGCATATGCTTCCTGCTGTAACGCCGGGACACTTGAAGGCTCATCGGTGCATCCAGCCCTGCAATAAACAAAATAAACTCCTCACAATTCTGCCAGAATTCAGAGAAAACGAGGACATTTAACGCCAGACTCTGGAACTCCCTCCCTCCTGCACATCCGGGCGGCCCAGTCTTTAAATATTTTTAAATCTCAGTTAAAGACCCACCTTTTTTCCCTTTGCTTTCAATTAGTGTCTTTTTATATTGTCTTATCCAGATTTTTTGTCTTTTAGCCCTTTTCTTTTCTTATACCGCAGGCAGGTGGAAGCAGCAGCGGGATGACCAGAGGGGGGTGGGGGACCGCAGGCAGGTGGAAGCAGCAATGGGATGACCAGAGGGGGGGAGAAGGCCAGAAAGCAGCTCCTGAAGCTCCGGCCTGCAAACATGCACAAAAGAGAAAAAAGGGGGGCCGGCACAAGAGACTACAGGAACGATGGACAAAAACGATAGCTATGAGATACTTATAATAAATAAAAATGGAAATGGAGAGTGTTGAATGGCGTGTTTGACGGCGTGCCGGCAGTTGTCATCTGTCTGCCGTAGCTGAAGCCGGCGTGGCGGCCGACTCCAGACTGCTGTACAATGAGCTGGACGCCTGCCAACCTGTCTGCTCTTCAGACATCACGTTCCAGTCTCTCAACCCACGCAGGACGCAGAGAAAAGGACACATTTTGCAACGGGGAGAGAAACAGAAAGATAATTCTGTTCCTCATAAGCATGAAATAAGAGTTACAGGGATGTATGTAGAGTCCTAATTTCCTTTTAGGCGCCAAAACTGCAGAAATGTCGAGTCTTATTTTCCTTTTAGGCACCAAAACTGCTTAAATGTAGTTTAATTTGCCCTTTAGGAACCAAAACTGCTTAAATGTTGAGTCATATTTTCCTTTTGGGCACCAAAACTGCTTTGACAAGAAAGATAATTCTGTTCCTTATAAGCATGAAATAAGAGTTACAGGGATTTAAATTTTACTCTTAGGCACCAAAACTGCTCAAATGTAGTTTCATTTGCCCTTTAGGAACCAACACTGCTTAAATGTAGAGTCTTAATTTCATTTTAGGAACCAAAACTGCTTAAATGTAGAGTCCTATTTTCACTTTTGGGCACCAAAACTGCTTTGACAAAAAAGATAATTCTGTTCTGTCTATGCATGAAATAAGAGTTACAGGGATGGAAATGTTTCCCCCCAGAAGGAGCTCAAACGTTGTCTGAATAAAGCTGAGCTAATGAAATACCACCTTCGACGTGATTAATGAAAACGTCGGATAATAATTGTTTCCTGGCAGCGTTTCATCATTGTCTCTTCTCGAAAAGCTTCAATAAAACAAAAAAAATCCCAAAATAAGTAATTTGTCTGTAACCTTTGTCAAAGTTCAGCAGGTCCCCATCTGTGTGTGAGGAGCAGCGAGCGGGAGGAGAATGATGACCCCTGGAACAGCTTGCCTGCGACTACCTGCTGATCCAAAAACACTGGCCAGACATGAAGCCTCTGCATAGTCAAAGGATCAAACAGAACCAGAGAATACTGCTTATTTCAAAAAAAATAAAAAAAAACAGACAGAGAGAAGGGGTTTGTGTGGGGGTGGGGTTAACGCTGGGCGCTGGGGAGGAGAGGAGAAACAGAATGCAGAATTGGGGGGATGTGAGAGCACAGAAGACAGTAAAGAGGACAGAGGGAGAAACACAATCGTGCTGAAATGAAAAGCTCCTCAGTTCCAGGAGTCGGATGTGGAAGAGTCGTTTCTGAAGCCTGTCCGTCCGCCGGCTAACGGTTCTGAAGGAAAGTACATCCCTGTTTGTGAGAGGACACGATGGTGCAGAAAGATGCAGGATTTTCATCCTAGAGAGCATTCTTTCAGTTTTGTCATGGCACCAAAACTGTTTAAATGTAGTTTTATTTTCCTTTTAGGCACCAAAACTGCTTAAATTTACTCCTATTTTTCTTTTGGGTGTCAAAACTGCTTAAATGTAGAGTCCTATTTTCCTTTTAGGCGCCAAAACTGCTTAAATGTAGAGCCCTTTTTTCCTTTTTGGCACCAAAACTGCTTAAATTTACTCCTATTTTCCTTTTAGGCACCAAAACTGCTTAAATGTAGTTTTATTTTCCCTTTAGGCGCCAAAACTGCTGAAATGTAGGGCCCTTTTTTCATTTTAGGCACAAAAACTGCTTAAATTTACTCCTATTTTCCTTTTAGGCACCAAAACTGCTTAAATTTTGAGTCTGATTTTCCTTTTAGGCGCCAAAACTGCTGAAATGCAGAGTCCTATTTTCACTTTTAGGCACCAAAACTGTTTAAATGTAGTTTTATTTTCCTTTTAGGAACCAAAACTGCTTAAATGTTGAGTCCTATTTCCCTTTTAGGCGCCAAAACTGCTTAAATGTAGTTTTATTTTCCCTTTAGAAACCAAAACTGCTTAAACGTAGAGCCCTTTTTTCATTTTAGGCACCAAAACTGCTTAAATTTACTCCTATTTTCCTTTTAGGCACCAAAACTGCTTAAATGTAGAGTCTATTTTCCTTTTAGGCACCAAAACTGTTTAAATGTCGAGTCTTATTTTCCTTTTAGACGTCAAAACTGCTTAAATTTACTCCTATTTTTATTTTAGGCGCCAAAACTGCTTAAATGTAGAGCCCTTTTTTTCATTTTAGGTGCCATTATTACTCGGTTAGCTCAGACTTGGTCATGATTTAGTTTTAACTCCCGTCTTTCAGTAGCAGTTCTCTGAGTGTGAGAGTCAGGGCTGAAGCCGAGGATCTTTGTCTCTGAAATGTTCAGATCAGACGTCGCTGCACTTTGTAGAAACATAAATGAAACATAAATGGTCATGGCTGTGGTTTGTAGAAACATAAATGGTCGTGGCTGCGTCTGACGGCCGCGCTGGAACAGTCACATTAAAGAGTGATAATGGGCCGATGCCTCCACTGGAGATAACCCGCACCTCGTCTGCAGGGGAACAAGAAAACACACATACGGTACCGTTTGAAGCCTAATCCCCTTTATATTCTTAATTAGGAAACAACAAGCACTAAGCTGCTCTGCCGTCCTGACCCACGCGGCTCAATCGTATGTGGGAGTCTGAGATCTGAGACGTGTTTCTGATTAACTTTGCTATTAAGATACAGACGGATCATTTTGTCTGTTTGTGTTTTCTGCAAAAAATGCAGTTCACTGCAAAAACTCAAAATCTTAACAAGAATATTTGTCTTGTTTCTAGTTAAAATGTCTCATTTTTAGTCAAACAAATCTCATTACACTTAAAACAAGTGTCATTACGAGAAAAATAACTTGTTATTTGACAATTTTCACCTGTTTCAAGTAGATTTTCACTTGAAATAAGTAGAAAAATCTGCTAGTGGAACAAGATTGTTTTGCTTGTAATGAGAAGATAAATCTTTGTCCACTGGCAGATTTTTTAAATATATTTACACAAATGTGTGTATCATGCCCTTAAACTACTATGTACACTCTTATTTTAGTATTAACAACCTCCATTTCTGTGAAAAAAAACTATATTAGCTAAGAACTACATTTCCCTAGAGTCATGCTATACAGCTTTATGCTAATCAGCGCCATATTTGTAGTCACATTGGTTTGGGTTAAACCTAGAGTAACCCTAACCCTAACGTGTAAAAACGTTTTAAAAAACATATATCAATTGAATATATCTATTGTGTAGTGCATCTGAAATAGTAACTATATTTTATAGAGATGATGTAAGTTAAGGAATTGTAAATATGTTTGTTTATTTAGGATAGTTTATTTAACGTCATGTAAATGACATTGATGTATTCACAGTGATTCAATATAAGTTTTAAATGTACCTGTGTACAGCTTATTTAGTTCAAAAGCACAATATATTTAACGGTTTACTTCCACGTAACAGTAATCAATGACCACACATCCGCGATCAATAAATTGAAATGTTAAACAAAGTTTATAAATAAAAAAATAAAAAATAAAAAAACACGTCCACGTTGGGGCCTCGTCACGTGATCAGGATCAGGATCAGGGGGGGTAGGTGGCTCAGTTGGCAGAGCGTTCGCCCATGAACCTGAAGGTCAGTGGTTCGAACCCTAGTTCCGCCTGTGTCCACCAAAGTGTCCTTGGGCAAGACACTGAATCCCCCGGTTGCTCCCGGTTGTCAGGCCAGCGCCGTTGTATGGCAGCTCCGCCGACAACCGGTGTGTGAATGTGTGAGTGTGTGGGTGAATGTTTGCAGTGTAAAGCGCTTTGGGGCTGTAGGAGTACAGCTGGAAAGCGCTATATAAGTGTAAGCCATTTACCATTTACCATTTAAGCCATCTCCGCTCTTCACTCTATGACGTAGAGAGGATGCCCAGGGAATTCCCTGTGTTTGACGGAATGGAAAAATGGTTAAAACAATTAATTTAAATATCGCCTGTCTCCACATCCTGGTTCAAAAGCCATTAAAAATGATATTTTGTGGCTGCACAACGCTCTGGTTAAGGTCTGGTTAGGTTAATGCACCACTTATGATTGGTTAGAAGTAGGAAACGCTTGTGGTTTTTGCTAAAAATAATAATTTCACATCACTTACGCCACCTCCGTCGTCATGGCGACAGCAAACAACATGGTTAAATACTCAAATCTACGTTAAATACTAGAAAACACGGTTAAATACTCGCCGTCAAAATACTGTTAAAAATCATCAAAACACCAAATAAAAGACTGTTAAAACAGCGTTAAAAACATGCTTTTACAAACTGACAATAACAAACAGTAACTTGCGCGTTAAGAAACTCATAACTTAGCCACTATAATAAAGAATAATATATACATAATAATAATGTAATAATCTGTGTATATATCACGACAACGGAGCACATATTTTTACTATTTTCCGTGTTGGTACCACGGAAAATAGTGGTGAGAGGTCGTGGGCATTTCACGGATTTTTGTGAGATCAGGTTGTTTTTTCTCGACATTTCGACTTTTTTCTCGACTTTTCGACTTTTTTCTCTAAGTGCATAATGAAAAAAATCTTCCTCCTCTAAAATATTATTTATATTTTTCTCCTGCCTGGTCCTAATATTCTTCCGTACAGACAACTCTAAAAGAACATGGATTTTAAGTTTCAAAGATGTATTTGGGTCTTTGTTTGAGTAATTAATGAAGGAGGAACAGAGCCGTATGAATGTTATTTACAAGAGGAGGTCACTCTTTGTTTCACCTGTTAAAAACTTGTTATATTAATATATCTCTGCTCATACATCCTCCACAAATGTCATCTCCGTAAGGTTCAGTTTCACTTCTACATGGAGATACAGCCCAGAATATGCACACAAACACTCGGGCAGCTGGAGCTCCGGTGAGTGATGGGAAAAGCCCTCGGCGGCTCCAGGGGGGTTAATTTCTCCCACTTTATTTGTTTATGACGGCGTGGGGAGAAGTGCAGCAGCGGCACAACAAACAGGAAGTAGTAGTCGCCTCCTCCTGTTGTTCCCCACGCGTCACGCTGCTCCACATTAAGATGCTAATATTACTCAGTCATACGGACTACAGTAGACTAGTAAAAGTGTTTCCCCGCTTGGATCAAAAATGTGGATTTATAAAACATGAAATGATATTTAAACGTAAGAACTTTACAGCAACCGACCATGTGAACAGCAGCAGTGGGAAGTGAAGCTTCATATATAATAATAATAATAATTAAAGCTGCAAGCAGCGATGAACGGGCCCTCGCGCGTGCAGATTTTCCCCACTAAAAGTCAATGACTCAAAACGAAGTCTGATGATACCACCCATGACTCTTTATGTCAAACCATTCAAAAGTTATGGCAGAAAGTAGGATCTATCAAATATCGACCAATCAGAAGAAGGGCCGGGGCTAATTTGCACCAATTATGTTCAAGGACTCAAAACCGAGTCCGATGACACCACCCGCGAGTCTTTATGTCAAACCATTCAAAAGTTATGGCAGAAAGTAGGAACTATCAAATATGGACCAATCAGATGAAGGGGGGGCGCGCTTTTTGGCATCTAGCGTCGCCACGGTAACACTTTTGAAAGGGAAAAAACACACCTGGGTGCACGTTACGGTTCGGACCGTATTAACTGCCGAAGGAATGGCATAAATTGCGCCAAAATTACGCGATTAATTCAAAATGTTCAAAATGTCCGACTTCCTGTTGGATTTGGGCCATGGCGCCAGGAGACTTTTCTTTAAGTTGCGACATGATACAGGTGTGTACTGATTTTCGTGCATGTACGTCAAACCGTATTGTGGGGCTTGAGGCACAAAGTTTTCTAGGGGGTGCTGTTGAGCCGTTAGGCCACGCCCATTAATGCAAACCATTATATATCACATTTTTCACCAGGCCTGGCTTGTTGCAAAATTTGGTGACTTTTGGGGCACGTTTAGGGGGAAAAAAGGCCCTCCTTTCGTCGGAAAAATAAAAATACAAACGAGAACGAGGAAAACAATTCCTAGAGATACAATAGGGCCCTAATAATAATACAAAAATTCTACTTGTAAGGCTCTGAATCCAAAAATCTCAGTCCCACAGTGATGAAGGTCTTGTATTATCCCAAAGGAGCATAAATGTATTAGATATAAAGCAATGCTAATGTTTATTTTTTTATGGGTTTTGTATTTTTTGTTGCCGAAAGTGATTCAAGGAAACAGAAAAGTCCTAAAATCAAAGCTTTTCTTGGGGCTAATTAGATTTAAGTTACAGGAAGAGATGGGGGATCCTTTCAAGATGCTTTTTTTTTATTGGTTAAAATTGTTTTTTGGATTCTGATAATAAATAATTAACATGATCTGGGATTAATCCGAGGAGCATCTGTGGGGGCGGGGGGACTGCAAAGGGCAGATACGATGCAGATAAAGGAAACTCTGGCGCTTTGTTTTCCAGCCTCAACAACATCACAAGCCCCCGACACATCCGGCCGTCAGCATCCAACAGTCTGCAACACTTTTATTACAAAACCCCAAAAAATCCTCTGCAACTGCAGTCAATGCCTGCTCTGTTCGCCGCGGATCACCTTCTTTTAAGCTTTCCAACTTCCGTCTGCTTCTGAACCTTGAACCCCCCCATCCTTTAAGTTAGTGAAAGCAGGTTTGTCTCCGAGACGAACATCAACTCCAGCCCCAAAAAATTACACATGTCAAAAACACAAACATTTTTCATGCCTCAAAGGATTTGAACAAAGTAGTTTTTTTAATAATCAGATCAGAGTCAGAATCAAGTCAGGTCAAACAAGACATGGAATTTGACTCGGTTGTTTTCGCTCACTATACAGCAAATAGGCAAATAGACAAATGACAGCTCTTATTAACATATATACCATTTTTAAAAAGTGAAATGTGCAACAGTATGAGGTGGACATGGTTATTGAAAGGTGCATTGTACAGCATAGTATTATGGTTATTATTATTAGGGCCCGAGCACTGACAGTGCGAAGGCCCTATTGTATCTGTAGGAATTGTTCTCGTTGTTTTTCTCGTTTTTCTTCCGATGAAATGAGGGCCTTTTTTCCCCCTAAATGTGCCCCAAGAGTCACCAAACTTTCCACGCAAGCCAGGCCTGGCGAAAAAAGAGATATTTAATGGTTTGCATTAATGGGCGTGGCCTAACGGCTCACCAGCGCCCCCTAGAAAACTTAAAGAGAAGTCTCTTGGTGCCATGGCCGAAACCGAACAGGAAGTCGGCCATTTTGAATTAATCGTGTAATTTTGGCGCAATTTATGCCATTTATTTGGCTGTTAATACGGCCCGAACCGTAACGTGCCCCCAGGTGTGTTATACATCAAAATGTGCGTCTCGATCCTGCGACGATGCGCATTACTTTTCTCTTTCAAAAGTGTTACCGTGGCGACGCTAGACGCCAAAAAGCGCGCCCCCCCTTCATCTGATTGCTCCATATTTGAAACTCCCTACTTTCTGCCATAACTTTTGAATGATTTGACATAAAGAGTCATGGGTGGTGTCATCGGACTCAGTTTTGAGTGCTTGAACAAAATTGCCCGCCCGCGTAATGGAGAGGAGATTACGGCCGATAGTCGAACCTCGGATTCAGGAGGAACAATGCGGTTTTCGTCCCGGTCGTGGAACACTGGACCAGCTCTACACCCTCCGCAGGGTGCTCGAGGGTTCATGGGAATTTGCCCAACCAGTCTACATGTGTTTTGTGGATCTGGAGAAGGCATTTGACCGTGTCCCTCGTGCCATTCTGTGGGGGGTGCTGAGTGAGTATGGAGTCCGGGGCCCTCTACTAAGGGCTGTCCGGTCTCTGTATGATCGAAGCAGGAGTCTGGTTCGCATTGCCGGCAGTAAGTCAGACTTGTTCCCGGTGCATGTTGGACTCCGGCAGGGCTGCCCTTTGTCACCGGTCCTGTTCATAATTTTTATGGACAGGATTTCTAGGCGCAGCCAGGGGCCGGAGGGGATCCGGTTTGGGAACCTCAGGATTTCATCTCTGCTTTTTGCAGATGATGTTGTCCTGTTGGCTTCATCAGACCGGGACCTCCAGCATGTGCTGGGGCGGTTTGCGGCCGAGTGCGACGCGGCAGGGATGAGAATCAGCACCTCCAAGACCGAGGCCATGGTTCTCGACCGGAAAAAGGTGGCATGCCTTCTCCGGGTGGGTGGAGAAGTCCTGCCTCAGGTGGAGGAGTTCAAGTATCTCGGGATCTTGTTCACGAGTGAGGGAACAATGGAGCGGGAGATTGACAGGCGGATCGGTGCAGCGTCCGCAGTAATGCGGTCGATGTACTGGACCGTCGTGGTAAAGAGGGAGCTGAGTCGAAAGGCGAAGCTCTCGATTTACCGGTCAATCTACGCTCCTACCCTCACCTATGGTCATGAACTTTGGGTAGTGACCGAAAGGACAAGATCGCGGATACAAGCGGCCGAGATGAGTTTCCTCCGCAGGGTGGCTGGACGCTCCCTTAGAGATAGGGTGAGGAGTTCGGTCACCCGGGAGGAGCTCGGAGTCGAGCCGCTACTCCTCCACATTGAGAGGAGTCAGCTGAGGTGGCTTGGGCATCTGTACCGGATGCCTCCTGGACGCCTCCCTAGGGAGGTGTTCCAGGCATGTCCCACCGGGAGGAGACCCCGGGGAAGACCCAGGACACGCTGGAGAGACTATGTCTCTCGGCTGGCCTGGGAACGCCTCGGACTCCCCCCGGAAGAGCTGGAGGAGGTGTCTGGGGTGAGGGAAGTCTGGGCATCCCTGCTGAGGCTGCTGCCCCCGCGACCCGGTAACGGATAAAGCGGGAGAAGATGAGTGAGTGAGTGAGTGAGTGAGTGAACAAAATTGGTGCAAATTAGCCCCGCCCCTTCTTCTGATTGGTTGACATTTGATAGTTCCTGTTTTCTGCCATAACTTTTGAATGGTTTGACATAAAGAGTCGTGGGTGGTGTCATCTTTAACTTTCAATTTAAAAAAAATTCCATTTTATTTTGGACGCTTGTTGCTAGGCAACGGTTTATCGTACAGACATCATTACAACATACGACAAGATGAGTAGAGCTGAGTAGGTGCTGGTGGAAAAATGCCATAAACTCTTGGCAGCTGAGGGACGTGAAATAGCAACCAAAGATTTTTGACGCATGGCAACAAACACAAAGTAGGGCTTTTTTAAACTTTCTGACCATTTATCAAAGTTCTGGGAAAGTATGAATGGTGGGAACGTCTTGAATTCTCTTTTTGGAAAAGAAACCCCCCCGGAGCTGGGAAGGTCCCGTACTTACCGTTTCAGCTCTGATGTTTTATCTGATGGTCGTATCGGCCAGTCAGCCGGTCAGATCTGCTTTCTTGGCTGCAGAGCAAAGGAAGAAGCTTCTCCCAAAGATGGGTGTGCGTCTGCAAGGCAAACACAGTAAAGACAAAATCATTTCATTTAACTATAAATGTATAGAAAGAAGTGGATATAAAGTTACTACAGACATTCGTAATGCAGGTTGAGTAAGATGCGTATTAACGCAGCTGAGCTTTAATTTATCATCACTATAGTGGCTATTTGTCTGCAACATCTAACTCAAACGGCCACTAAGAGGCACCAGGTAAGCTCGTCTTACGCAGATCAGATTGGAACCACAGGATGGAACGAGGCGATTGTCCAGACAGGCAACTATGTTTTTGTGGCAT